>NC_083342.1:92364676-92664676 GCF_019175385.1 Lycium barbarum
ACAACGATAAGGAGTCAAAGAAGAATAGAGGCTAATTTAAGTCTCAAATGATCACCGGTACGAGAGAATCAAGGACTTAAGAATAAAGTATACTCGTATTGAAATGAAATTATGATTAAGTAGGATTTTATCTTAGTTCCATGTTTATGAGTTTATTTTGTAATTACGTTAAGATTGAGGAGAGGAAATTGGAGGAAAAGTTCAAATATGGATTTGATGATGTTTTGAGTTGTAAATTAGCTTGAGCTGTGATTATTAGTATGTTATAAGTATTATCTTGCTATGAGGAATAATAATGATGATGATGAGGAAGTATAATATACAAGTGTATAAGGGATTGTGTTGAGGTCGTTGTTATGGATTGATTATGAAAAGAAGTCTGGACGGATTAGGGTCTAGTTTGAAAATAAATCTCTTGGCTGTGGTATTGTTGATATATTGGATGGACAATTTGAAGTAAAATATTCACTAAGAATAATAAGTCATTAGCAAGGAAATGCTATTGAAAATCATCTAGGTGCTACCATAAGTGGAACTAAGATGATATTGTAAAGAATTAAGGAGTCCGACCAAAAAATTAAAAGGAGATGATATGGTATGTATATAAGGTCGACTAGTACAAAAAGGGATAATCTAAAATAGGACCAGAGAAGCAAGCAAGGAAAGGTGCCATATCTGAACAAGAGAGTTTGTTTACTAGTAGAGAAATAAAGAGCAAGTAAAAAGGGTACAACAATTAAGGGTACTTGCAGATCGGTAGGGAGCTGTAGCAATCACGAGCCAAGATCACCTTAATGGGAATAGGACGATAACTGAATATCAACTGACCACTAGTTACATATAGAAGGGCATGAGGATAAGAAACTAATGGATGAGTTCGACAGAGAGTTAGGGGAACATGAAAGAATACTGATGATCTCATATTATAAGAATATGAAGATCAGGGTCTAAAGGAGGACAACCATTTCAAGAAATCAATGATAGCATCGTAATCTCGCAAGTTATAACATTCGAGGATGAATGTTTCTAAGGGAGGAATAATGTTACACCTCAAAAATTTCCGCGTCGTGTGCGTTGTGAGTAAACTAATGTAAGCTCAGAGAGGTCATGGAACCCTTATATTATTAAGGAATACTCTTAACATGTGTTAAGCAAGTGCCTAAAGGTTTCGGGATCAAGCAAATCGAAGAAAATAAGTTTGTCAAAAATTTGGAAAACTTTGGCAAAATTTTGGGTCAACTTCAGAGAGGTATATCTCTGGGTATATTAGGAGTCTTGAGGTATTGCAAAAGCCCAAAATAAAGTTCCTCGAGTGTAGTTTCCAACGCAAAAAATCGTTCATCAATGCAACATTGGAGTAGAGAGTTATGGACATTTTAAAACGGACTGCCAGAAGCCCGCGAACCTACACGGAAATTCTAGAAGCCACTAAAAAGGCCCACTAATTCAGCCCACCAGCCCACCCAATTTTGGACCACTATATATACCCCCCCTTAAGTCACCTAAATCACCTCATTTTCACCATTTCATATCCCCACACTTCTCTAGAACCTCCCACAACATTCATCTAATATCCTTACACTAAAACATAGCAAATTTAAGAGTTGTTACATCAAATTAGGCTCAGGTTTGTAAGATTAACAACGAATCTCAACGAATCAAAGGAGGCTGCCAAAGATAAATAAGATTTCAAGCTCTACCAACCTTGATTAAGGTAAGGATATTCTTTAATATGGGTATTATGAATTGTATCATGGAAATTTTGTTATTGAAGCTTCATAAAGTCTAGTGATTGGTTGAGAGATTGGGGAAATATCGTGTGGGATGTTTTATAGAGCATATTGATGTTGATGATGATGTTGTTGATATTGGTGTTGCTATTGTTGTTGTTTTGTTGGTATTATTATTTCGGGCTAGGGATATAAACAGGGGAGATGCTGCCCGAATTCCGGCAGATTCTACGAGGATTTAATTTGAAGGCTTAAAATGAGCATATGACGATAAGCCTAACAATAGTATGATTTTTCTTGGATGTAGATATATGTGCTTGGGAGGACAAGCGTTAGGTAGTTAAGAAGCCCGAAAAGGTATGTTATGGATATATATATATCCATAACATCCTTATTCCCAAAAGCTAGAAGTTCATGATTCTTAGAGTTTCTTATGATGCTAAAGATAAGTATGTTCCATGATGATAATGATGATGAGGATGATTCCATTTTTGGATATACCAAAGCTTATGGTTTTGATGCTATTATGAGATTGTTGAGTTTATTTCATGATCTCCCTGATTTTAATCAATGTTGTTGATCTCATCTTATGTTACTTGTTCCTTCAAGGTTGGATATAACGATAATGATTGTTCCATAAGATAATCGAAGGTTGCCGACCTTACGTCACTCCAATAGAGTTGTAGCTTTTAATTGGGCTCTCATGCATGCTTTATATACATGTATACATTTTCTAACACCGTGACTATATGGCCGGGCAGCACCACTACGGTGGGCGGCTATGGATAATGATAATGACACTGTGCCTATACGGCCGGGCAACACTGATACGCTTAAATTACACCTTTTAATGGCATAACGCGGACGTTGTCAAATATAGTAACCCAACAAGGTTGGGGTCGAATCTCACAGAGAACAATATGTAGGCAATTTAAGCAAATTAGGAATTATCACTAACAATAGCTAGACCGAACGCATCAATGGTGGTTTTTTATAAGGTTTTGATAAAATACGGAAATATAAATTCTAATCTAGAAAGAAAGTAAATTGATCAATGGCAACAAGAATGGAATAAAGGAAACTACTTCTCAAGTAACGATCCAATATATTTCACGAATTATAAATAATAACAAGTTTATTTTATTTAGCCTCGGATAATGGCTCTAAATTAACTTCTCCCGAAGATTGACTAGACTACCCAATTGAAGATCCCTCAAGCAATTAGGAGCATTAAGAACACCCGAATATGGCTAAAAGTGGTATTGCCTATTCCTAGGTCAATTTCCATTAGATGAGGTTAACGCCCCAAATTCATGTTAATTATTCTATCCCAACCCCGTTCTTCCTCTTTCGAGTTTCAAACAAAGTAAATGGGCAAGTCTTAGGGTTAGCTACTCTCTTGAGAAACGTTGAAGAATAAGAATAATTAAAATAACAAGAACTTACTTGATTAAAAATAATGTCGATGAATAAATAATCAAAACAAGAGTATAAATCTCAATTGTCACAAAGAAATTTCCATAAACAATGTTCAAATAAAAGAAAGAATATTTACGTAGGAACCTTTGCCTCTAAACTTGAGTTTTATGCCAAAGATGTCTAAGAATTGTGGCTTAAAAATCCCCAAAAAAATAACTGAGTCCAACACGAATTGGGAAATAATATTTTCTTCGATCAGCAGCTTGGCCGCGACGCTCTGTGCATACCAACCAATTTGCTCACGATTTCAGGCCTGCACTTTGCCACATAGACAAACTTTAGGTGTAGTCCTTTTTCAGTTTTTTTTTTTTTTTTTGCTATCACTGAATGCCACGTAGACAAAACAATATATATGCACTTCATTCTGCTTCTTCCTTCATTTACATTGGCTTTTCAATATTTCTCCAAATTGTCTTGAGTATGTGCCAGCCTTTTATTTTATTTAAAAAATCATTTTCCATCTTTTTCAACCTCAATGATTTTTTTGCTCCTTTTTCTCCTTTCTTTTTCTTCAGCTCTCTTTTCTTGTTTTTCACTCGTTTTCCACAAATAGGCTCTCGGGACTTTGCAATACCTGAACCACAATAAACACCACGTAAAATCACATAGACTTGCTTAAAAACAAGTAAAATTTATAGCCGAAAAGCATCGATTATGGCGTAAAATCACGCCACATCAACACCCCCAACTTAAAGTATTTGCTTGTCCTCAAGCAAACCATACAAAACAACGACTCAATCTAACACCTAGATATCATAGAGTAATAATGTCTACATTGGTTTTGACTCTCAACTACCGGCATGCACATTTTTCTTCAAAGGACCACCCCAATTTTCTATTTTCAAAACAATATACATAACTCAAGAACGCTATGAATAACAATGAAGCTTCAATGCATGACCTTACATTATCGAACATATTATGATGCACAAAAACGCTACATTAGGCGGTCACTTTATTTTGCTCAATTCTCATCCTTATGCCCTCACATAGACCAAAGTATGTCCCAACACACATATATACAACAAGAATGGGACGAAGACGAATGAGAAGAGAAAACACTCACACTCACAAAGAAATTCATATCTATACATGCAAATACCATAGGCTTGCCCTTATTTTCTATGTTTTCATCCTAGGCTCGTTCGGTTGTGATCACATTAGGACTTGTTTTGGCTTGTAATGTAGGCTTAGGGACGGGTAGGATACTTTTTGAATATTAGTGACTCACCCTCCTTGAACACTACAACATCTCTTTACCTTAATTCACCTCTTTTCTTTCCAACCTCTTTATTTTCTTTCAAGTTTTCGACATCGATGTGGTTTTATTCCTAACCAGCTTACAAATCTTTTTGTGTTACAATTTTCTAATTTTTCTCTTTTTTATTTATTTATTATTATTATTATATATGCAACTACCACATCGAATCTCCATTAGCAAACTCCACCACCTCCAACTTATGTTTTTAACATCTACTCCACATTTAATTCACCCCCAACTTAGAAATTTTGCCTCATCTATCTAGTAGCATCAAGGAGGGAACGAGTGCGAAGATGGATTAATTGCACAAAGGGTAAGGTTTCATAATTGGCTAGCCAAGGAAAAGGTCAAAAGACTCAAAAAGGGAAACTAGGGATATTTGAAATTTTTGGTAAGACTTATTTAGGCAAAGTGACTATTTACACAAAGAAAGCCTAAGATCATCTCACAACCAAACTAACTTTCGGATTTCAAACAAGACCAACGGGGCAAGTTCTAGATTATACATGCATAAACAGAACCAAACTAACAACTCACACATACATTGGCATAAGGACAATTATTTTTACACTTGTGACCTCCCAAGTAGTCATTCATCACACACAATACCCCAATAATCATAATGTCATATAAAGAATCAATCAAGTCAACCAATAACTATTCTAAGTATGCATTTTTCAAATTTTCGAGGGGTCCAAAATTTTCAATAAACCATAACAACATGCCATCAGTTACAGAGTAACACCAAATAAGTCAAAACTACTCTATTCAACCTAAGTAACATCCTAAACATGCCAATTTCAACAAAAATAAAACCCCTCAGGAAAAGAACTCCGACAAACAAAAACCGAGGGGGTTCCTAAACACATATATACAATACGTTCCAGATAGCCCACCCCCAACAAAAATATTTGCAATGTCCCCACTGCATCACATAAGCATAAAAGGGGATTAGGCATACCTGCTAGCACTAACTTTTACCGATGTTCTCGCCATTTGGAGCTTCTAAACTGGGCACCCAACATTGATTCAAGTTTGTGACCACGAGCAGCGGGGGTGGTAAATAGATGACCACGCCAAGTAAAATATTTTTCATCTTACACTTCTTGGCTTTTAAGTGAGGAATGTCGTTTTGCTTTCTTGAATTTTCAAATTGCAAAATATAAGGCTCCTGAACTTCTTGAATTACGACATCCTCTTTTTTCCCCGGATTGGAGTCAACATCAACTAGATTTTTCAGAACAATGGTTGACTCCAATTTATTTTTTTTCTTTGGCATTCCCAATAAGCTCATCTTCATGATTTATCCTTTCATCTTGAGCATTGGGGAGTTCATAATGATTTGCCTATGGAGGATTTTCTTCGTCTGTCATCAAACCAAGTTGGAGACTAGTTTCCAAGTATTCTTCTAAGGCTTTTTGATTTTCGTTACCCTCACCTAGCAGGCACTCCATCATGAGTTTGAACTCACCAATTTGGCCATGCTCACAATAAAAATCACTACTAAACAAGTTTTGATGGAAATATGCCATTTTTTAAAAATAAAATAACACACAGAAAATAACTATTCAAATATTCACAGGTTCGATTCAAAGCAAGTTGACTTATTTCCTAAATTAGCCAAAATACGCTAATTGTTCCCCGGCAACGGCGCCAAAATTTGATATGCTCAAATTACACCTTTTAATGGCATAACGCGGACGTTGTCAAATATAGTAAATCAACAAGGTTGGGGTCGAATCCCACAGAGAACAATATGTAGGCAATTTAAGCAGATTAGGAATTATCACTAACAATAGCTAGACCGAATGCATCAATGGTGGTTTTTGATAAGGTTTTGATAAAATACGGAAATATAAATTCTAATCTAGAAATAAAGTAAATTGATCAATGGCAACAAGAATGGAATAAAGGAAACTACTTCTCAAGTAACGATCCAATATATTTCACGAATTATAAATAATAACAGGTTTATTTTATTTAGCCTCGGATAATGACTCTAAATTAAATTCTCCCGAAGATTAACTAGACTACCCAATTTAGGATCCCTCAAGCAATTAGGAGCATTAAGAACATCCGAATATGGCTACATGTGGTATTGCCTATTCCTAGGTCAATTTCCATTAGATGAGGTTAACGCCCCAAATTCATGTTAATTATTCTATCCCAGCCCCGTTCTTCCTCTTTCGAGTTTCAAACAAAGTAAATGGGCAAGTCCTAGGGTTACTCCCTTGAGAAACGTTGAAGAATAAGAATAATTAAAATAACAAGAACTTACTTGATTAAAAATAATGTCGATGAATAAATAATCAAAACAAGAGTATCAATCTCAATTGTCACAAAGAAATTTTCATAAACAATGTTCAAATAAAAGAAAGAATATTTACATAGGAACCCTAGCCTCTAAACTTGAGTTTTATGCCAAAGATGTCTAAGAATTGTGGCTTATGAAATATTTATAGGTGCAGGAAAAAGCCCAAATAAAATAACTGAGTCCAACATAAATTGGGAAATAATATTTTCTTCGATCAACAGCTTGGCCGCGACGCTCTGTGCATACCAGCCAATTTGCTCGCGATTTCATGCCTGCACTTTGCCACATAGAGAAATTTTAGGTGTATTCCTTTTTCACTTCCTTTTTTTTTGCTATCACTGAATGCCACGTAGACAAAACAATATATATGCACTTCATTCTGCTTCTTCCTTCATTTACTTTGCCTTTTCAATATTTCTCCAAATTGTCTTGAGTATGTGCTAGCCTTTTATTTTATTTAAAAAATCATTTTTCCATCTTTTTCAACCTCAACGAGTTTTTTGCTCCTTTTTCTCCTTTCTTTTTCTTCAGCTCTCTTTTTCTCATTTTTCACTCGTTTTCCACAAATAGGCTCTCGGGACCTTGTAATAACTAAAACACAATAAAAACCACGTAAAATCACATAGATTTGCTTAAAAACAAGTAAAACTTATAGCCGAAAAGCATCGATTATGGCGTAAAATAACGCCACATCAAGCACCACTACGGTGGACGGCTTATGGATAATGATAATAACATCGTACCTATGGCCGGGCAGCACCACTAGTGGGCGGCGTCCCGGACGCGGGCTAATGATTATGTTATATATATGTATGAAAAATGTTTTCTTTATAAAGCTAAGCATGCATGGTATCCTCCTTATGAGGCAATTAGATATACATGTTATCTTTATCTCATGTTATGTTCCATATTTCTTGTTATATTATTATTCATGCCTTACATACTCAATACACTGTTTATACTGACGTCCCTTCCTGTTGACGCTGAGTTCATGCCCGCAGGTTCGGGTAGCCAGACCGGCGGTCCAGTCCAGTAGGCCCTCCACTCAGCTGCAGCCAGTGCACTCCACTTGGTTCAGAGCTGCAGTCCTTTTGGTATGCTATTTTGACATGTATATATATATATATATATATAGGTACAACACGGGGCCTTGTCCTGTCTTTTCTACAGTTCCATAGAGGTTTGTAGACAGTTGTGTGTAGTTGGGATGTTATGTAGCCTTGTTGGCTCTTATTTTTGTGGTATAACATATGTAGCGGCCTAGTCGGCATGCACTGTTATCCGCAGTACGTATGTATGTATATATGTATGCTAGTTGCGAGTTCTTGTTGCATAGAGGAGATAATATAGTTCAGTTATAGTTTATGAGCCTGTTTGGATGGGCTTATGCCTATAAGCTGTTTGCAGCTTATAAGCTAAAAAAAATAAGTTGGGGGTAGTCTAACTTATTTTTTTTGGCTTATAAGCTGTTTTTAGCTTGGAAGCTGCTTTGGATAAGCTAAGTCAAATGGGCCCAATTATTTTTTTGAGCTTATTTTAAGCACAAAATGACTTTAAGCTGGCCAGCCAAACACTCAAAAAAGCTAAAATCAACTTATAAGCCAATCCAAACGGGCTCTATATATGGGCCACCATATTGCTCAGTGATAGATGCAAGTATGAGTTAGTGGCCGGGCACTCATCACGACCTATCAGTTTGGGTCGTGACGAATACCAACATAAGACTATCTTTCCAACTTCATACCCGAAGGCTTTACATGCTTTCTCTATCGATAACTAACTTCTACATATGCTTTGCTAACTGACGTCTATCTTAAAGGTAAGCGGTATCCTTCCTTGCTGCCGAGCTGATGCCTCGAACAATCAGATTTGAGCCTTGCCCCTTCAAAGGGCCTCTGAATACTTAAAGTCTAGTCATTATCAAATTCTAAGTTAGAAACGAGAAAAAACAGTACCCATATTGCTATACATCTGTTTGAATCAAAATCAACTAAGTAAAAGAGGGTAAACGGGCCCACAAGGATAAAACAAGTATTTCAAAGATGAAATCAGTACCCTAACATTCTAGGAGTTCAATTTTACTCTCCAATTGCTAATTTATCCCAAGTATTGATCAATTTCATCATTCAAAGCAAAACTCCCAAATTAGGCATAAGCCCTAGCTTTTTCATATTCAAATTCTCAACTAGAATGGAAGATTCAAGCATATTGGTTGCTAATTAATGAAATTCCATGCTTAGATAAGTCAAATACATCAATAAATCTCATATTTGAAGGCTAAAATTCAAATAACAAAGTAATGGTTAAGACTCATCTTCTTCTACTAGTTTTTTACATTTCTACCATTGATTCAAGCTTCGGAAAGGTAAATAATGGATAACAAGGTTAGAGAGACTTACCCCAAAAAGAATCCACTCAGAAACACTTCAAATCACCCTTGAGACACTTAGGAGAAATAATTTTGGGAGTATGAAAGGAAAGGTTAAACTTAGCATTTAATGGCATCTGAATCAACGATTTTCGCCGTAACGGAAATGGTCCGCTACAGCGGATCCACTCCAGAAGAATATCGTTTGCTGGAGCGGACTACCAAGGATCCATAACACCCGTGCCAGCAGACCAGGCCTCGCCGATGCGGGTCAGCTGTGGCACACCCAGTCTCTCTGGGGCGAGACATCAGACACCAGAAACTTTCTAGATTTTCACCAAGTTCTTCCCAAAACCCGACATGATTAAACATATAAAAATATGCTACGGACTCACGCGCGGTCTCGAAATTTCCATCGGAGGTCTATTTGACTGGGTCAACCCCCAATTGCCAAAACCAACTTTCTAACCAATAAATCAAAACGCAGTCGAGTGGCTTAAGAACCAAACTAAACATAGCACCAAGTCATAATCGACCTTCCAGACCTCTCGAAATTGACGGATTTTCAAAAAACATCCATTTACCCAAAAGTCAACTATCGGTCAATCGTTCACTGTAAGGTTCCATTTCTCTAAGTCACCATAAAACTCACCCGATTACCTCGAGAACCTTACCACCATCCCCGCGGGTCCAAATCATACTAACAGGGCTTAGGGAAGGGTCAACGGGGTTAAATGGGTCAATTGCACTATAATCACCAAATAGGTCGTTATATGACATTGAGATCATGGAATCGATTGGTCAACCTGATCTAGATACAAGAAATGAGGTTGAGTGTCAGAACTTGCTGGTAGAAATTGCAGCCAAGGAGGATGAGTTTGCAGAACTTAAGGTTCAACATCAAGAAAATATGGATCAACTTCTTATCAAATATGGTCTTGAGAAAAAGGTCTTGAATGACCTAATTGCTACTCTATAGGAATTATATAAGGAGAGGGCTAAAAATACAAAGACGATACAGGAATTAGTCAATAACCTTACCAAATATCCCTCGTCTTCCCTTAAGCCTTCCTCATAGTTCTCCTTGGCCAATTTGCGCATACAACTTCCAGTCCGTGTGTCTATCTAGTTTCTCCCTAGTGGCTGACCTATCTATTACTATTTAAATCTATGATTCGATATTGCATATTCTCTAATGAAAACTGTTTCACTTTCTTATATTTCAATGATATTTTTATGCTTAATATATTCTTGAAGATATAATGTGAGTAAATGGTTTTATTAAATGTATATGTGATACCCCCATTGGTTATGAGTTTTATATTGCTTAAATCTTAATTGAACTGAGACAGTTTTTAATGATGTCAATAGGGGAAAGAAGCATTGTGTAATGTTTATAACACATATACATATGGTAACCTGGTTCAATCTTGGTGGTGTGATGTTTGTTTATTAGGTAGTAAGATGTGTGCAACAGGTTACACAGTTGCTTTAATGTATGAGTTTGTTATCATCAAAATGGGGAAATTTGTTGGCATAACGCATGTGAGTTTTGGTGAGTGACCAAGTAAACAAACGAGGCAAGTGAACTAGGTATGCAGACATGGTTTTATCTCATACACATGTGCTGAGCTAGGAGAAGATAAATCAAAGATAGTTGCTGGACAATGGTGAATGAAACAAGTTTATGGAAATGTTCCATCTCAGAGAGTCACAAGATTCAGAGGCAAAAGAAACAGGTGGTTGAACCAGGTCCAAGTACATGTTCCAACTTACAGTCCTATTGCGAGTAGGATTTGTGTTTTATGGTAAAGACTTGGTGATTAAGAATTGACAGATTTCTTACAATAATTATCAAGATACTTCAGACTCCTACAAGGACAATGAAGCCGCATGGAAAGACAAGAATACTAAGTCAACTCAAATCCTATTACAACTAATGGTCCGATTCACAAAGGGTTTGGGTTTTTCCAATTTTTTGCGCACTCAATGCTATATATATCCAAGTCTTACCAAGAAGAAGATTTGCACATTCATAAACAAAGAATTCAGAATATTGAGTGAATATAGTCAATACAATATTGAGTGTTCTAATTCCAAAAGGGCCACCTGATACTGCAAAGAAGATTGAAGACGCTGTTCTACAGAGTTTATGTTTTACAGTTCTTGAGTCTATATTTGTGTATTGAGTTGTTTATTGAGTTGTACCTTTATCTGCTTTTATAGAAGCATAAATCATAGGTATAAAAAGTTAGTCAAATTCAACTTCAAGTTGGGATAACATGAAGGGTGCTTACTAGTCTAGGGAGATTAGTGATATAGGAATTAGAGGTTAGTTCCTAGGTTATAGAGTTTGTAACTTGAATTTTCACAGGCTCATAGTTATAGTGGAGTTTCGGAAAAAATCCTACAGATGTGTTGGTCATGGTTTTTTCACCATTGTGAGCCGGGTGGTTTTCATGTAAAATTGATGTGTTCTTTACGATATTGTTCTTTATTATTGCGCATATGCTAAGCTTGGAACGTGTAGAGTAATCTATCCATCCCACGTGCGAAAATATGGTATTGGTTAGGATAGAAAGTAGGTCGTACAACCCAACACAAGTGTTTCCATAATTGAGACCTTGTTAAACACGAACTTTTTTAGCCAATATGTCTTAGTAACTCATAAAGTCAACCCACCATAAACAATATTTCTAAAGAGTTCTACATGCATGCGAATTGTATTTGTAGCTTCTGATCAATGACATGTAGAGGCACATAGTTCTTCAACATGTGCTTGAAAGGTCATTATAGCATCTTGATAGCACAAAATTATCATCAATAGACCTGGTTCATCAATAATTGTTTATGAATCATCAAATTAATATAAGTAGAGCTCTGTTTCATGATCTTACAAGATAATTAGCTTAATGTTGATAGATGCTTTGAAAAAACATCCTCGATCCAAATGTCAAATACTACTGAACTAATTGAATACTGGAAACATGGGGATTCTATCTTGAGTTCTGAATTAAAAGGTTAGTTACCTTTAACATCTTCTGATTTTTCTTCAAAGAGATGCGGGTACTTAGACTTCATGTCCTCTTCGATTTCCCATGTAGCCTCTTCAACTTTCTGATTTCTCTAAAGCACCTTAACTGCAGCAATTTCCTTAGTTATCAACCTGCAAACTTGACGATCAAGAATAGCTACTGGAATCTCTTCTTAAGATAGAAAATTTTTAACCCCTATTATCTCTGGAGGGATAACAAGAGATTGGTCCCCCATGAACTTCTTCAACATAAATATATGAAACACTGGGTGTACAACAGCCATCTCTTGTGGAAAATCTAACTCATAAGCCACTTGCTCGATCCTCCTTAGGATCTTGTATGGCCTAATAATAAGGTCTAAGTTTCCCCTTTTTCTCAAATCTCGTAACGCCTTTCATAGGAAAAACTTTCAGAAACACCCAATCATCAATTTGAAACTCCAAGTCTCTCTGTCGCACATTTGAATAGGAATTTTATCGACTTTGAGCCGTCTTCAACCGCTCCTGAATCAATTTGACTTTCTCCATAGCATGGTGGGCCAAGTATGGTCCTAATAAGTCTGCTTCGCTAACTTCGGACAAACCAATTGGCGACCTATATCTTCACCCATACAGAGCTTCATACGATGCCATCTTGATATTAGAGTGATAGTTGTTATTATAGGATCATCTCAGTTACCTTTAAAAGCAAGGACATATGCCCTTAACATGTCCTCAAGAGTCTGAATAGTGCGTTTTGGCAGGCCATCTGTCTGAGGATGAAAAGTTATGCTGAGATTTACTCATGTGCCTAGTGCTTACTGAAAGGATTTCCAAAAGTTCGCTGTAAACTGAGCATCATGATCTGAAATAATGGACAATAGAGTCCCATACAGTCGGACGATCTCCTGAATGTACAACTTAGCATAGTCTTTTACTGAATCTGTGGTATTTACTGGGAAGAAATGCACTGACTTGGTAAGTCGGTCTATAATCACCCAAATCGAATCATGCTTCCGAAATAAGCCAGATAAACCTGTTATGAAATCTATATTTATTATCTCCTATTTCCAAACGGGAATTTCTATATTTTGAGCTAAGCCACAAGGCCTCTAGTGCTCGGCTTTCACCCGCTAACAATTCAGATACCTGGCCACGAAATCTACTACGTTCCTCTTCATGTCATTCCACTAATAAATCTCATTGAGGTCATGATACATCTTTGTAGAAATTGTTACACCTCGGAAAACTTTCCGTTGATGCACAGTGAATAGACTAACGAAGGGCACCAAGCATGCGATGTTTCAATAAGTAAGAAATAACATTTGATGATCCTAATTGAGATTTCAAAGACATTCGAAGCAAGAGAAGAAAGTTTTCCAAAAAGGCAAGGTATACATTATGTATCGAGAAATATTTACGAGTAATAAGTTAATGATGAATTAATGATGTCTTGGAGAAAAGTTATAATGTCCCTTAGATTGTTAATGAGGTGTTAAGAAGGTTGCATAAGGATTGAAGATCAAACGAGTCGACGAGAACGAATTCCGGGAAGTTGGGGCAACATACGGTCCAACATACTGCCGTATGTTAGACCGTATGTTCTGCCCAGAATGAGACCTTCACTGGACAAAATATACGGCCATTATAAAAGATACAGACCGTATGTTGGTCCGTATGTTCATGTCGGGACAGATTTTATATTGATATAAGGAGGACCCAAGTTCATTATTTCATTTCATTTTCTCACTCCACACCTTAAGAACCCTTTAGAAAACTCTGCACACTTCTTCCACAAGAACCCAAGAAAGATTCATGATCAACCTCATCAAACCAAGGAAATCAAGTGTATGAACTCATTGGAGTTCATCCAAGGCAAGACATCCCATTGGAAGTGAACTGGGGTTTTGGCTCAAGTGAAGTATTTCCATTCAAGGCTCATTCCCATACTATCTAAGGTAAGTTTTATGATTATTCCATGTTGTTTGAGATATTGAGAGGTTGAAAGACTTAGATTGTGAAAGGAAATAGGAAATAGGTCACAAAGATGAGAATAATGAGATTTTTAGTAGTAGCTTGGGAATAATGAGATTTTTAGTAGTAAGAGATATGCCATAAATACGATAATGGTAATGATGAGCCTAAGTTTAGAGATTATAAGCCTATCATATGATATTTTTTTATGAAGTTCATGCTACGAATATGTACATATATGTTTTGGGCACGACGGGGTCCTGTCCTGTCCATATGTCTAGTACTCTAGTAGAGGCTCGTAGATACGTATGTGTGGGTGTATGGTCTCACGATGTCCTTATTGTATGTACATTATTTTGATAGCCGACGGGCTTATGTATATAAAGGTAATTATGTTTCGAAGTGAAAAAAATGATTTTTCCTATGACTTGTGTATAAGATTAATGAATGAACGCTTGATGAGTACGATGAGTAATGGTATGAGCGGTGCTCGGTGGTTAGCCCCGGGTACCTGTCATGGCCCCTAGTCGGGCCGTGACAAAAACTGAATGAATAGAGTACCTAAAATTGTGGGCTTCTATAATGATTCGCCTTTTGAGCCCATCTACGCCTGGAATGTCACGCCCCATCCTTGGTAAGGCGTTATTGGCACCCGGCGCCTTACGGGAACCGAGCGAACCAAGCTGTAACTTACACTCACTATGTCTCGAATGGTAACACAAGACCAAAGTGGCTAAAATATGAACATAATATCATACATACGTATAAGTACAATAGGCCCACGATGCCAACATATCCACTGACAAAACATAACTAAATTGTATACAGGAATCTGTCTGGAAAGCCTTTATGAACATGACTGAAGTACATAAATTGGGACAGGGCCCCCGACATTCCCTTAACACAAAATACATACACAACCCCGACTCGCCAATGCTCTAGGAAGAAGTGGAGCCCACTAATCAGAACTAGTATCTGAAACAGCATAATGTGGTAGATCCTCGTCCTGTCTGTCTACACCTGCGGGCATAAACGCAGCGTCTACAAGAAAGGATGTCAGTACGAATAATGTACCGAGTATGTAAGGCGGAAATGTAATATAATAAATATATACAGCAGGGAAGAAGATAAGCATCAACTTGGCACTTCTGACATACTAATGAAAACCTAGCATATATATATCTTCATACTTTCATATCTTCAACTACATCTATGTACTATACTGTAATCCTGACTAACATATCATTCTAATGCTATCTCTCTATCGAACTGACCAGTGGTAACTGCCCGAGCGGCCATAGCCCGGTGGTAACTGCCTATCCGATTTTCGCCCGATGGTAGAGCGCAACTGCCCAACTGATCAGTGGTAACTGCTCAACCAGCCATAGCTCGGTGGTAATAACATATATCTGCCCAACCGGTCGTAGCCTGCTGCTCGACTGATCGTAGACCAGTGGTAATTATAATCACATCATAACCAAACTTCTACAAGTAATCTCTATGCACTTATCATAGTCATCACATAACTCGTAGGGTCTACATAATCAGATAAGACTTATAAGCACAGCTCAGGCCATTAGTACTTCTTCCCGCTTGACTAGACAATAACCCAATCCTAAGATACAACATAAACCTCTCTTCGAACATTAAATACCTCATTAGGGATCCTCTACTAGCACTCTATTCATCTCTTATAAGACATTCCTTAAGAACTTGTTCCTAGAACTGATTGGATTATTATTATGGAGCCATCATCATGAACACATCTCACCTTGAAGAAACAAAATCATAAGGTGATATCAACATCAATGAATAACATCAATAGCCATGAAACAAGTTCAATGATATCACAGGAACATCGGGAACTATAAACTTTGGTATTTTAGAAATAGGGTTATTGAGGATATCATATAGAGATTCACAACAAAGGGATCATGCCTTAAGAAAGAAGGGGGTTTGGCATTAACATACCTAGAAACTCACTTCTCGACTTTCCAACCTACCTCTTGCCTTGCAATCTATTTACAATCGCTTGTAGTCTCGTAATCTACATATAAAACCATTCATACTATTGTTAGGCTCACCATCATACGCTTGTCTTAAGCCTTTAATTTACATACATTTTGAATCTGCCGAAATTCGGGCAGCATCTCCCCTATTTATATGCCTAGCCCGAAATCACAATACCAACAACAATACCAATGTCAGCAACAACATTATTAACACCAATATACTCCATAAAACGTCCCACACGATGTTTACCCCATTTCTCAACCAACTAATCCGTTTTACGAAGATTTAATAACTCTATTTTCATAAATAAATCAAAATCAATATCAATAAAGAGAGATCCATACCTTATTCTTGCCAAAACCGTAATATCTTCAATAGCTACTTTGAATCCAAGCCAAAATCCACCACAAAACGATACTATAATCACAACTATACGCTATCCGGACTTAGGTCCGGAGATTCCACTTAATTCGTGCTAAAATTTTGTAACCGGAAGGTGGGGGAAAGTTCCAGAGAGTTTGGGTGCTTGGAGAGGTGTTTGGATGAAAAATGAGGGGGTAAGCCCCCTTTTATAATGTTCTAGAGTCGGGTTGCACCGACCTAGAATTTGCTCAGCGCGTTCGCGCCAACTTGGGGTGCGTTCGCGCTGAGTTATCCCTTACTGCTCTACGTGTTCGCGGCACTTCCAGGCGCATTCACGTAGAGTTACCCCTGCTCTGGCAGTTTATCTTAAAATGCTCATAACGTTTGTTTCCGATGTCGGATTGATGCACGGTTTGTTGCATTGGAAACTAGACTTCCTTAAATTTAATTTAAGCTTTCACTTTACCTCGAAACTCTTCATATTCTAAAAGATATTCTTTCCCCAAGTTAGACCAAAATTATCATATGAAATCTTGCCCAACGTTTCTTCCAAAATTCCAGAAACTTAATCTCCTTGATTCACTTGCCCTTCAATCCTTCCATAGCTTATTATATGAACTTAAACCCTCACAATCATAAGATAAGTGCATCTAATCTTATATACCTCCTGAAAGGTAGCTCGAATCTCAACATACAAAACTATGGGGTGTAACATGGAACACACAATTTGCCTCTGTACCTTGAGGTACTATCATCTCCCCCTTTTTCAAATGCCGTCGTCTTGTGTTTGTGAATCCCCTCTTTTTGCTACAATAATTAGGGATCATTAATCTATTTCTCCTTTACTTCGGCTAGTAAGGAGAAATAATCCTTGTTTTGAACAATAATTCCACCATCCTCAGAGTCAAAAAGTCGAACTCCTAGGTTAGCTAAGAGGTGGACTTCTTTCATGATAGTTCTCTTTTTTGCCTCAATGTGAGCTAAAATTCCTATAGAATGCTGACTAAGAGCATCGACTACAACATTCGTCTTTCCTGGGTGATAGAGGATATCCATGTCACAATCCTTTCGCAATTTAAGCCACCTCCTCTGTCTGGGATTCAACTCTCTTTGCTTGAAAATGTATTGAAGGCTCTTGTAATCTGTGAAAATATCAACGTAAACACCATACAACTAGTGATGACATATCTTTAGTGCAAAAAGTATAGTTTCCAACTCCAAGTCATTAATCGGATAACTCTTTACTTGAATCGTAAGTTGTCTAGATGCATAAGCTATTACCTTACCATGATGCATTAGAACACACCCAACACCAACTCCTGAAGCATCGCAATGCACCACAAACCTTATGGTTCCCTCTGGCAGAGTCAAAACAAGAGCAGAAGTCAATCTCTTATTCAATTCTTCGAAACTTCGCTCACAAGCATCGGACCATTGAAAGTTGGCTTTCTTCTGAGTCAATTTAGTCAACGCAGCTGAGATAGCGGAAAAAACCTCTACAAAATATATGTAGTGGCTTGCTAGACCCAGAAAACTTCTTATATCAGATGCTAAGGTAGGTCTGGGCCAATTCTTCACGGCGTCAATTTTCTGAGAGTCCACTTGCATGCCTTCCCCGGAAATAACATGGCCAAGAAACGCCAACAATTTCAACCAAAATTTAAAATTTAAAAATTTCGAATAAAACTTGCGATCTTGAAGAGTCTGCAACACTGTTCTGAGATGTTCTGCATGGTTAGTCTCATTACGAGGGTATACCATTATGTTATCAATAAAAACAATGACGAATAAGTCAAGGTAAGGCTTGCAACCTCTCTTCATAAGGTCCATAAAAGCTGCTAATGCGTTCGTCAACCCAAACAACATCACCAAAAATTAAAAATGCCCATAACGACTCCCAAAAGCGGTCTTCAGAATATCAACTTCCTTAATCTTTAACTGATGGTGCCCTGATCTGAGGTCAATCTTGGAATAAAACTGGGCACCCTGAAGTTGATAAAATAAGTCATCTATTATTGGAAAAGGATAATTGTTCTTGATGATAACGTTGTTCAACTGACAATAATCAATTCACATACGTAAGGATCCATCTTTCTTTCGGACAAATAAGACTGGTGCACCCCAAGGTGAGACACTTGACCTAATTAATCCTTGAGACACTTGGCCTAATTAATCCTTTGTCAAAAAGATCCTTCGCTGTGCCTTTAACTCTTTTAACTCTGTTGGTGCCATTCTGTATGGCGAGGTGGATATTGTCTTAGTGTCGGGAAGTAGATCAATTCCAAAGTCACTCTCCCTGTCAGGAGGAACTCTGGGAAGATCTTCAGGAAAGACTTCTGGAAAGTCATTGACAATATGTATTGACTAGAGAGTTAGGACCTGAGAGTCTTCATCCCTGACTCAAACTAGGTGATAGATATACCCCTTATAAATCATCTTCCTAGCTTTAAGATAGTAAATAAACCTACCTCTGGGCACCACTATATCACCCTTATATTACAAGACTTGTTCACCGAAAAACTCAAAACTTACTACCTTTGTTCTACAACCCACTTTGTCATAACAGGATGCTAACTAATCCATGCCCATGATTACATTGAAGTCAACCATTTCAAATTCTACTAAGTCTGTTATAGTACTGCGGTGATAGAATCTAAGTGATAGAATCTAATTGGACAACCTCTATAGACACGTCTAGCTATAATTGACTCTTTAACTGGGGTGGACACTTCGAAAGGTCCATGCAACTTTTCTTGTTCTATCCCAAATTTAATGGCAATATAGGCGTTTACATAAGATATGATGGATCAAGGATCCACGAGGGCATAAACGTCAAAATTGAAGACTATCAGCATACCTGTGACAACACCTGTACGAGCCTCTGTATCCTGACGATCTGCTAGTGCATACAAGCAATTCTGACCTCCGCTTGTATTACCGAACTTTATTGTGCCACTGCCTACTTAGGCTTGAGAATTTCGAGGAGCTGCTGAATTTGTGGACTGGGCTATTTTACATCCAGTATTTTGCCTTGCTGATGGATAATCCCTAAGAAATTGGCCCTGCTGACCGCACCCATAGAACCTATCCGTGCTCGAACAGCACGCCCTTAAATGTCTCCTTCCACACTTGCTTCATGTATGGTGTGTAGGACCTTGGTAGCCCACACTGGCTTATGACTGCGAGCCTGCTGGTCCAAAATTCTAACGTCTGATTAAACTTGGACCTATGGACTGGGGCATTAGCTGTAGAAGGAGCAGGTCCTACAGACCTATTTTTGAAGAATCGACGGTTTCCACCTCCCTGATTGAAATTACCTGTAGACTTATCTCTTTATTAAATTCCGTTTCTTTATCTTTCTACAACACCTTTTCTTCCTTCATTCTATCCTCATTACCTTGCACAAAAGCAACAATCTTAGTAATAGTAATGTCTCCATTCTGAGCAGTGATATTAGTATCACCATACAATTCTGGTATAAGACCCAACACAAACCGCCTAACTCTGGCCCTCATATTGGGTACGATATGCTGAGCATACTTAGCCAATGAAACAAACTTGATATAGTAATCATTAACATTTATGTTATTCTTCCTGAGCCTCTCAAATTCAAAGGCCTTTGCCTCCCTGACTTCTTGCGACTAGAAATGGTCAATAAAAGCATCTCCAAATTCATCCCAAGTTGCAAGTGGTGCACGTTCCCCTCAGGACTGTTCCCACGTCTACATCCTGTAACTGATAAGCTGCCAACTCTACTGCCTCTACCTCAGTAGTATGCATAATATGAAAGATCTTTTGAACTCCATCAAGGATTTTGTGAATCCTCCACCTTATTGGACCTTTGAACGCCTGAGGCTTCATACGTAAAATCTCTTGGGTCTTGGAACCAGACGATCCCTCATAAGCACCAGCACTTGGAGCCATTCCCTAACATTGTGCTTGTGCAGCAACAATTTGGGTGAGTAGCAGGATAGCTCCCCTAACATCCATGCCAGTGGAACAGGGCAACAAAACTAGAGTACGGACCTCCGCAGGACTTTCAGCAAGTGGGGGTGCAGTCAGAGGTGCTGAACTTGATGCAACTCTCTGAACTTGAGGGTCCACTTCTGAGGCAGCATTAACATTGGCCCTTTAGCGGGTGGCTGACATTCTTTTGGTGTACTTCCTTTTTTCAGGAATTTTTTGAAATGCATAATTCTCACGAGTTAGAAGAATTCATGAAAGTACTGCTCTAACTGCACGATCTAGAGTATGAAAGGAATGAGATAATCCTGAATGTCTTGGTGGTCAACTGTATACATGTGTGGCCCGCACACACATAAAAATGACCTCACTGGACAGGGCTTCATAAATTCCCTAGGACACTTGAAATTAGTGCTCTAATAACAAGCTTTGTTAAGTCCCGAACTATGGCCTGGGGTAACACGACACTCAATGCCTGACTACATATGACCAAACGAACCAACTAGCTGGCTGATTCAACATGAGGTGTACACTGATGCGGAATATAACATATGAAAAAATTGAAATACTGAAATTTCTAATTGATAAATCATAAATGCAGAATAAGTCTGATGCATAAGATTGTAGCCAAACATGGCTAACACAAAAGCCTGCTAAATACTAACTATCTACATCTCTAGTCTATGAAGCTTTTATAGAAAAATGAAGTATGACTATTTACAGGGATAAGTCCCCCGGCATACCTGACTATCTAAAATGCTGAAGAGACTAAAAATAATATAACACCCCAAAAGAACTGGGCCTCACTAAGCAGCTGATACGAGAATCCTAGCGAGCCGATCCGTCGTTCTATAAATTATTACATGCAGTGTAAAATTCAGGCCCAGGACAAAAATGACGTCAGTACATTTGTACTGGTAGGTAAAATTAGCTAAAAGAATAAATAGTTGTGGCGTGCTCGAGAAAGGGCAGCCTAAATCAATAAACAGATAATATACTGAAACTGAACATTCTAATAGTTGAACTGAACAAGAGAAGTAAAGTAATAGGTACTCCCTATTCTGAATATGAAATCACCTGTTTTAATTGAGTTAATAATATGTGGGTCCTCGGCCCAATATAAGTGTACAAATTTGTGGCCTCAACCAAGTAAGTGCGTCAAACATTGGCCTCGGCAAAGTATACTGATAGTTCCATGTGCATTCGTGTTTTGATGACTGTCAAACTGTTTCAGAACCAATTAGAGACCTGGTCTGTAATCTGCTCTCTGTGCACCTTGCACTATCGGCAGAGACAGCTATAAAGCCGAGCCACTTGCTGCACACAAGTACAGATGTGAGTTGGCCCATGCTTTAGGTCAAAGTGAATGAGTGGTCTCTGTCCATCCCACATGCTCCCAATATTTATACAACATGATGGAAACATATTGAGTAGACTTGAAAACCTAATCAAATCGAGTAAATCCTTTCCGTCACAAGTTTTCACGTTCTCTCAATAACAAGTCACTTTCAAAACTGAAGAACCCGATCCAGACACAGATTTAGTCTAAAGTTATTTATGTTGTTGTAAGTCTTTGTTCGTTTCTGCTTAAACTGTAAACCAACCATTCTTGTTTAGAAGCTGATGGTAGGTGTTTTAAATTCTCAAAGTGTGCTTGTTGGAAGTGTGTTTCCTCAAGCTTTTGAGTGGTACACTAGGCTAGATTTAGTCTACATGTATTAGTTTCCTTGGCTAGAGTTATTCAAGTGGAATTGCTTACAATCGGTGCATTGTAAGGGTGGAAGGACTATGAGAGTTAGTTTCTAGGTTACATAAGCGTTATTGTAAGGTGAGGGATTATAGGAGTTAGTTTCTAGCTTACAATAGAGTTGTAACCTAAAGTTGCTCGTGTAGTGGAGTTGGAATTCTACTGGGGTAGGTCGTGAGTTTTAATCCTTTGAGCAAAGAGTTTTCCACGTTAACATCCTGTGTTTTTTACACACTATATTGCATAAGGGAACTGGTACACAACTAGGTCCCTCATACATTATTTGGTGGACGCATAGCTTGCATCAATAACTATTAGAGCAGGTACCTTCTAAAGGGTTAACACCTAGAAAGAATCTGTGAAATGGAAACCCCGCCAAATATGAAATAAGGTCAGTCATTCACCAACCCTCCCAGATTTAGTGGAAAGTACTATAGATGGTGGAAGACTAGGATGCACAATTTCATCATGGCTGAAGACTTATAGCTATGGGATGTCATCTATGCTAGTCCCTACATCCCAGTTCACACAAGTGAAGATGGTAAAAAGACCACTATCAAAATGAGAAAGGAATACAACAAAGCTGATAGAAAAAGGGTGGAGAAAAACTATAAAGCCAAGAAGATTCTCATATGTGGAATAGGACCAGATGAGTACAATCGAGTCTCATCTTGTTCATGTCACGACCCAACCGGAGGGCCATGACAGGCACCCGGTGCTAACCCACTCGGGTACCTCGTATCGTATATTCATATCCACATCTAGGTGAGCCACATGGCCTACTCATGATTTCCATAAATCAATAATACTAATCTCATTGGGCAAAGGCACATTTATATCATCATCATCAACAACGCCCATGTCCATATACGCAAGCCGATGAGGCTAACAAAATAATATACAAAATATGAGCAGGCAAGGCCAAAGGACATCTAGCTATACACCACTGTGTACGAGCCTCTAAAAAGAGTATGCAACATCATATAGACGGGACAAGACCCCGCCATGCCCATATGTATGTACACAAAAGAATAATACCAACAACTGCAGCTCCGGATGAAGTGGAGCTCCTCTATGCTGTCCCTGAACAAGTAATCTATGGATTGAGTGTCTCCCTGTCCACCTGCGGGCATGATGCAGCGTCCACAAGCAAAGGACTTTAGTACGAATAATGTACTGAGTATGTAAAGCATAATTAATAACATAATGGAAGCATAAGAAATATCATAAAATAGAAAAGTCATGGGATGATAGAGCCATTTGTACCTCTAGCGACAATCATCATGTTTTCTCACCTTTTTTCCTAATAGGAACCTTCCATTTTCAATGCTTACTTATGTATTAGTACTGTACCCGACCATAGAAGGTTCGGTGTTTCACGTACCCGGCCATGACAAGGCTTGGTGTTATTGTACCTGGCCCTACCAAGGTTCAGTGTTATCCGTACCCAACTGTAGTGGTGTGCATGCAATGAATATCATACCCGGCTATGTAGGACTCGGTGTTAAGCATACTCGGCCACAAAGGGACTCGGTGTTACATAATAGCCGTACATATATGTATACATATACACACAGGAGTACATAAGTAACGTCAACATCATCATCATCCTTGTCCTCAGTACTATTGTCATCATCATTACTATCATTATCACTTTGAAAGGCTTTCACTAAAGGTACCTCAAGAATATCGAAAGTCATGAACATTCTAGCATTTCTGGAATAGGACATTTCGAATATCTTAGATGGCATCTCTAGAATTGATCTTGTCATCATAATCATTATCATCATCATAACAAGAAACATTTTCAACGATATCAAGAGAATCTCGAGGATCATGAGCTTGCAACATTTATAGGAATAGGACTAGCGTGGATATCTCGTATAGACGCAAAATGAGGGAAACATTCCTTTAGAAATAAGGTTTAGCCTTACATACCTCTTCGTCTTCTTAACGTTTATCGCCAAAGCTTGAGAATCTACGTTTAGAAGGATTCATACCACGGTTAAGCCCTAATGACACTTCTTAAATTCAAACTAGAACGATTCATAAGCCAACAAAAATTGGGCAGCGTTTCCCTTATTTCATCGACTTTCACCATATTACAAAACAACTCCCAAACAACCATAACAACGTCCACAATACCATAATCAAGTAATCACATTCCATTAAGTCTTCAATATTCATTCTTATATTCAACTTATACTAACAACTTCATACCAACTCTTCGCACAATTTCATACAACACTCCTTATCATTATTATTATCTTCCATAACAAGATTATATCCATATCGACCTAAAAATCAAGACTCAAATTAGTTACTACTCATAAACATCATGAAATCCACATTTTGAACTTATCCTCTACATTTCTCCTTTCACCCAAGTTATGCTACAACCAAGCATTCCTAATAACATGAAATAAGCATGAAAACTAACCTTTTATCTCATAAGAATGAGCTTTGGAGCAAGATATTGTCACACCCTAACAGTGGTAGGCCATGGTGGGCACCCGACTCTCATCAGAGTCGAGCGAACCCTTAGACATTCACTCTATCAAAACCTGTCATTTCAAAAACTTTTAAAAATATAAAACTTTTCCAAATAGAAATCATTATCTTTATAACGATTATGAAAACTTTCAATCAAATAAGTACTTTAAACCAATTGAAATAATCTAAAATACATACTCTTATAAAATCCACAATTGACTCAACTGACATCACTTTGTCGACATCTCGACAAACATACCATAGGACACTGTCAGCAGAAGTCTCTAAGAAGTAAACTGAACATTATGAGTCAGGACAGGGCCCTGACATACCCATAATCATACATATCTATACATGACTTAGCACAGATCCAGAATGAGGTGTAGCTTAGCAATCCCAGCTGACGTCCAAGCATCCTAGCTATACACTTAACCTGCTAAACAATCTGGGGCTGCGGGCATGAACGCAGCGTCCCCAGGAAAAAAGACGTCCGTACGGATAATGTACTGAGTATGTAAGGTGGTAACAAGTCATAATCATAATTTGACTAGGAGAGATGAAATCACAATCTAACTCAATACCTGTAGCCTTCGCTGGAAGAAACATAAATGTGCACACGAAGTCTCAAAATAATCTTTAAGTAAATTATGTAATCTAAGACATATGCCGCTTTCGACATGTTAATAGAATGGTCCCTTCGGTCAGCCGCTTCCGGTTAGTATCACAATAGTCCCTTCGGACGGCCGCTTCCGGCATAATAATGATGGCCCCTTCGGGCAGCCGCTTCTGGCTTAGCTAGGTGGCCCCTTCGGGTAGCCGCTTCCGGCTTAATATCACCTTTATATAAACACAAACTCAATCCCAAAATATCAATTTCAATTCAAATCATAATTCACTAATCAATTCATCACAATCCAGTTATTAGCCTTAGTCTTTCATAAGAATTTATCAAATTTGTATCTCACTAGACTCAGGAGGACATACTCCCAGGTTTGAGGGTAGAATTGTTATGAAATTCTTACTACTTATATTCTACTCAATTTCATCTTATTGGCCTACCCAAATAATAAGTGATAATATCAGTAAAAAGGGATGATACTATGGAATGTAGACATAAATCGTAAATGAAATGAAGCAGTAAAATCTCGCACCCCCTTCGGAGTGGTTTTGAAAAATCAAACTTTATGTTTCCTTTAGTATAAAACTCATTTACTCGAAATCATTAGTAAACCATATACACAACTCAACTTGGCACCTTATGGGTGTCACACCCCAATTCCGATAGGGCATGCTAGGCACCCAACTCTTACTTAGAGCTGAGCGAACCCTCTCGCATTCACATAATGAAACTGGACTTATAATAAAAATCAAAAATATAATAAAGTACTTTCCGTCAAACCATAGAAATTTGCGAACAATACTCAATTAATCAAAAACCGAGTAAGTCAAACTGACCACATGGTCACTTTACTCAACACATGACATCTTAACATACTAACCACAGGACACTGTCTGCAAAGTCTCTAAAAGTAAACACTTGAATCATATGAGTCGGAACAGGGCCCCGACATACCCGTACACACACATGATAACCATAACAACTCGACACTGCTCAAGGAAGAAAATGGAGTTTGCCAATCCCAACTGATAGCCAACCATCCTAGCTGAATACTTCTACCTGCAAAACAATTTGGGACTGTGTGGCATGAACACAGCGCCCCCAGGAAAAGGGACGTCAGTACGAATAATGTACCGAGTATGTAAGGTAGCAGTAATCATAAAGAATGAGATATAAGCCATAATGAAAGTATGAGAAACCACATGTAATATGAATATCCTCGAAGGCAGAGAATAACCATGTAAGTAGCCCCAAAGGCAATGACTAGAAATGTAAATATATACCATACCAGGCCCTTTAGTAAGGAACTCGGTGAAATATAAATATATACCGTACCCGGCCCTCTAGTGAGGGACTCGGTGAAATAATCATATATATACCGTACCCGGCCCTCTAGTGAGGGTCTCGGTAAACAATGCAATGAAACTGTGCACGAATACATACCCAGCCCGGGACTCGGTGAAATGGTGTAATAACGTTATGCACGAATAGAATATCAGGAGCAACCATATACAAATTAAATCATCATCTGAGACTCAATAGAATAATTTAGAATGAACCAACACTTTGAGAATCAAAGACAACTATCATGTCTAGTACCACTGAGAACTAGAATTCATTGGAATTATGTACGTTCATCGTTCGCTCGTTTTATGTAATTCATGCCAAAAAGAAAGAAGGGATAGTCTTAACATACCTGGTCTTAGCTCAACAGCTCAAGAACTCAACTTGTATCTGCTCCACGATCTATATCTAACAACAATGATACTATCGTTAATTATACAAACGATTCTCTTAATCGTATAATGAACCATTAACTTATCCTAAAACAAAACGGGCAGCATCTCCCCCGTTCTTCTCATTTTCCCAAACTTTATATATTAACAACAAAAACCAGAACAATCCAGCAAGTATATACATCAATAGCAAGATACCATCTAGCAGCTACAAGTCATAAACACTTCACGACGCGCGACAAACTCAGATACGATTATCAAACACACTTCTCCAATATTTTATTTCCTTCAAAATACATATCAATGATAACAACAGCAATATACTCAAGTTACTCCAATAATTTTCAGCCACAACACAATTTAGAATATTATCAAACAGTCGATACAACAACAACAATGTCAAAATATGATTTCCCGCTATTAACTCCATATTTTTCATCCCACAATTTAGGTATGACCCGGACGAACTTAAAAAGATCAGCAAGAGGAGAGTTCTTACCTTATATGCCAAGAACTACTCTTCTTCAATATTACTTTACTTTGAAGAAAGCCTGGATTCGAGAAACGGACAAAGCGGAACAACGAAATCAAAACAGTGAGTAAAACTCGTGTCGTTCTTGAGAACAAATATAAGTTTCTTTCGTAAAATATAAGGTCACCTTTGTTGGATATAGCAAGTGTTGAACGTTGCTGCCTCTCAACTCCACTGTAGCATTCGTATACATATATGTCTTACAATTCCAAATGCAATTCCAAATGCCGAAATGTTGACATAGGAGACTTTAGTATATATACTTGTTTTTACACGTGGCTAATTTGGGCCATTTCTTGGTGCTTATCACCAAATGTTCCACTACAACATATTGCATGCATACTTACCTCTTAGAAGGCCACGTGTCCATGACTATGTGGCTGTGTCTATTAATTATTATCCCACCATTTCAAATAATTTATTTATTTCCACTACAATCCAACGCTTAATCAATTGCACACATAATAAATTTCTTGATCCCAATCCACTTAAATAGTACTTATATACTCATTATTATACTCATGTAATATGGCACTAGTCCATAACCTTATTTTCCACACATAAAATATTATTCTCAATCACCGTCGTCACACTTGTTAAGGCCTAAATTATTTTGGGACCTTAAACTTTGATACCCTGATCTCTTTATTTGCATACTTGAATGTGACCAAAATTCCATATAGTTCGTTATAACTTGTTTTATTTCTAAACTTTGACAAAACTTATTTTCTCCGATTCGTTTAACCTCCACGACACTTACTTATCACTTGTTAAACATAGCATAAATACTTATAACGTCAAAAGTAATATTGTCCTTTAACTTATGTCGATTAACTTACGACAAATCCAATGTACAAAAGTACGGGATGTAACAATGGGCCCCCTATAGAACATTCGTCCTCGAATGTTTAGCCTATAGAGTTTTATAAAAATTTCGGCGGAGTCTCGTCTATAATTGTACCAATACAAACCTGTACACAACAACCCAATACAATGCCACACCCCCACATGCTAAAATACAAAACATCATGGCCTCACACGACCAAAATACATCACATACCTGAAGTCTGAACTGCCTCGAAAGATAAGAATAAATGTGGATATCTGGCCTTCATATCGTCTTCTGCTTCCCACGTCATTTCCTCAACAATATTATTCCTCCAGAGCACCTTAACAGAAGCCACATTCTTAGTCCGCAACCGACGGACTTGTCTATCTAATATATCCACTGGGGTTTTCTCGTATGATAACTGCTCGGTCACCTGGATATCATCTACTGGTATGAATTTCGAGGGATCTCCTAGGCACTTACAGAGCATGAAAATATGTAACACTGGATGTATAGACTTCAGATCAGAAGGTGACTCTAACTCATATGCTGCTTTACCCACTTCGCTTCTTCCATATAACCATGATAATGGTATTGATTCACATCTGTAGAGTCTAGATAAATTCAATCCGAAATGTCATGTTGTATGTGTCCCTCGTCGACTCATTAAAGGCTTCATAATTTTTGAGAATTTCATAACCCTTTGGTAAACTGTTGTAAATTCGCTATAACCACAATGATACAAAATGAAAGTTCCAAGGCATAATATTCTTCTTGTAAAACCCCCTTTATCCAATGATCCCATCGAATTCGTAAGTAATCTAACACACCTCAGGGCTATCGTAGGAAACATATAACATATATCATATTCCGAGTAATTGTCCTATTTGTCCTTAATGATAATTCCAACTCAACATTTCGACTCAATTTACCATATATTTTCCCCCAACTGACCCCAAGTATCACAAACACACTATTCTTGCTTACCTCTTACTCCTCTTTTTAAGTACCCAATCCTTTCTGAAAAGACTTCCAGAAGTTTGCCGTAAATTGAGCTCTTATATGCTACTATAGAAAACTTTATGTCCCTTCTTATTTGTCACTTATAAATCGCAATATCATTAACAACGACTCTACCTCCAATACCTTTGCAATATAGCATCGCTATCCTTTACAATATTCTTAAGTTATTTGCTCCCACTGTCATGTTGTTCAAGATCTTCACGAATGATTTTCAGTACAGTCTCAGATACCCGCTCGCTTCTTATTCATTTATTTACTAGCTATTAGACTCATTTCTGCATAACTCTCACTTTTTGTTTTAGAGTCTATATCTATCACATCTTAGGATTCGTCGTTTCAATCTCTACGCTTGTATTTTCCTTTCTCGCTTCCCCCCTTAAAGGTCTTATTTATACCATTCTCAAATCCGTTACCTCACTTCCAATCTTGAATTCATATATCCCTTTCCTTAATTCCTTTATTATAATGCATCATATTCATGCGATTTCCCATAATTTATAGCTACGGTAATTCATGTGTGAAGTCTTAACATACTCATCTTGCAGTTTTGTAATCAAGTAATACAACCAACATAGCAATCCAAACAAGGATGTATTTGACTTAGCTCAACCGTTAGTTATGAGTCAATGTCTACATCCGCTCCAATTAACAACTTCTATCCCATAGGGATACTCGAAATAGTAGTATGTCTAGCTATCCATATCGTCCATGTAATGTCACTTATCCCATTCTTCGATACTCAGAGTTCACTTATAGCGTCATCTTTCCCTTTTCTTCCCATTTCAAATTATTCCTATATTTTCCGTAATCAACTTATAGTAACCGTAAATGCATTTTCCCTTAAACCCGCCATCTTAGTTTTCAAGGATCTAAGTCTCATGCGCAACTAATACCCCTTATGCCTTATACTCTTTGACTCTTGTGTTGCACTCAACATTGATTTCAAAACCAATCATAATCATATCATATTTGTCGTTGATGATAGCCTTGCTTTATCGCTTTATCGTCGTACGGTAACCTCATAACTCATGGCCACATTTTTCTTTCCAACTTATTCCTTTATATACTTTACTCATTCTATCTTGGTATAGGATATTTTTAGGAGATGCATCTTCCTTTTCTCATAATACGACTACTTCTTAAGCGTGTACTTCACATATTTCCTTTTCTTTCTATACCCATACTTATTCCTTTACATTCTTTCCTCCTCAATTTATCTTACTACCCATAATCAAATTCCTCATGCAAGGAACCCTATTCTTAACTCAGTACTGCTTTATTCTTTAGAATATATTACTTCTATACAATCCATTCTTCACTTCCAAACTTATTCTGTTCATTCTGATCATCCCCTCTCATCCTTATTATGCTGATCCTTTTCCTAACAATCGTTCTATTTCGTTATTCATCTTTCCGTAGTCTTGGTCTTTTACATCTAGCCAAAGATATCCCTCGTGATCTGATCATACAAATCATAAGCTGTTACTACTTTGCCATATGACTATTCTCTGATTTCTTTTTCAAGTTTGCTGCCTTTTTCCTTTTGCTTGCTTTCATTTCTGTCATGGCGAAACCTCTATGTTGGACTTTTAACAAGGTCTTATAAGCTTTCTTATCTACTGCCCTGTGGCTCGCTTATTGGTTTCACACTTGCATTCACTCCTTATTCATATAGAACATGTCACATCTTTAGTCGTTTCCTCGCTATACTTTAATTACTTAGTATTACAGTTATTGCTATGTTCTCATTATATTTTGATCATAATCAACTCTATAGAGTGCCACTTCTTGATCTCATTCGTAAGCCTGCTTATAAAATAGAATAAACCTCGTGAAGTAAGCATACTTAACATGTTACTCTTTCTGATTAGCCCTATTACACTTACCACATAAGCTGTCTTACCAATGTATTCACATTCGTTATAACCCTTCGTATTTCGTACCCCTGTCTTAGTCATGCTGTTACTTTATTCTGCTAATACACTTGTCATATTTTACTTATGCTTAACCATCCAATAAATACTCCAGTATCAAGTTACATTTTTTCTCTTCTATGTCATGTTTTAGTTACTACCAGTCTCCCTAATTTACTCTTATATTTCTCTTTACCATATCAACGTCGATCTTATAATTATCGTTACTATCAATTCAACAACATTTAACTCATCTTTTGTAGTTGGAAATGATACTCCTAACTTTATCCCGACCTGCCATTACTTTTTACGCAACATCTTTTCCCGTTAGGACATATTACAAGCTTATATCTTATCTCCTTTAAATTCTAGGAAGATTTCGGCAGAGTTTCCTCTATATTTCTTACTACCCAAAACCTGCACGCATCAAATACCAACAATGCCTCACATGGATAATATATATACGACATATCTCAGCCACACAGGGTTCCTAATTTCAAGTAAAAGTACAAAGATGTCGGATCTTACCTCCAGATGTACCTGATCCTTTGGCGATCTTCCCTGTTATACCTTCCTATTTACTTTCCCTTTTATTCTTAAGCTTTAAATTTCAATCATACCTCAATATAATACCTTACCCGACATACATCTTTCGTGTCGTTGCTTACCTTAGTACTGATTCGTTCAAGTTGTTTAGTTCACAAACTTATAACTGAACTTATCATCAAGAGATACATTTAATCAATTCCTCTGTTATACGAATACTGACTTACCTCTATGACAACCAATCCATTACCATATAAATACATATTCGGATAACGTAGCCTCAACGGAGTGACTTACCTCTGTAACTTTCAATATCATCAATCACTTCTTCTGTCGATACTGCTCTTCTGCTGAAATCAAGGGTTAGTATAAAGAATCTCATTTCCTATGGCTTGGCTCTATCGCACGATCATAGATTTGAAAGAAGCGTAACCATCCTAAATGCCCTGTAGCCTCCTGTTTATAAATGTGCCGCGCAACACACCATAAACAAGACTCTACTAGACACGACTTTGCAGATGACCCCTAGGACGAACTGCTCTGATACCACTTTGTCACACCCCAATTCTGATAGGGCATGATGGGCACCTAATTCTTACTTAGAGCTGAGCGAACCCTCTGGCATTCACATAATGAAACTGGACATATAAAAAAAATCGGAAATATAATAAAGCACTTTCCGTCAAACCATAGAAATTTGCGAATGATACTAAATTAATCAAAAACTGAGTAGGTCAAACTGACTACATGGTCGCTTTACTCAACACATGACATCTCAACATACTAACCATAGGACACTGTCTGCAAAGTCTCTAAAAGTAAACACTTGAATCATATGAGTCGGGACAGGGCCCCGACATACCCATACACACACATGATAACCATAACGACTCGGCACTGCTCCAGGAAGAAAACGGAGTTTGCCAATCCCAGCTGATAGCCAACCATCCTAGCTGAATACTTTTACCTGCAAAACAATCTGGGCTGTGTGGCATGAACACAGCGCCCCCAGGCAAAGGGACGTCAGTACGAATAATGTACCGAGTATGTAAGGTAGCAGTAATCATAAAGAATGAGATATAAGCCATAATGAAAGTATGAGAAACCACATGTAATATGAATATCCTCGAAGGCAGAGAATAACCATGTAAGTAGCCCCAAAGGCAATGACTAGAAATGTAAATATATACCATACCAGGCCATTTAGTAAGGAACTCGGTGAAATATAAATATATACCGTACCCGGCCCTCTAGTGAGGGACTCGGTGAAATAATCATATATATACCGTACCCGGCCCTCTAGTGAGGGTCTCGGTAAACAATGCAATGAAACTGTGCACGAATACATACCCAGCCCGGGACTCGGTGAAATGGTGTAATAACGTTATGCACGAATAGAATATCAGGAGCAACCATATACAAATTAAATCATCATCTGAGACTCAATAGAATAATTTAGAATGAACCAACACTTTGAGAATCAAAGACAACTATCATGTCTAGTACCACTGAGAACTAGAATTCATTGGAATTATGTACGTTCATCGTTCGCTCGTTTTATGTAATTCATGCCAAAAAGAAAGAAGGGATAGTCTTAACATACCTGGTCTTAGCTCAACAGCTCAAGAACTCAACTTGTATCTGCTCCACGATCTATATCTAACAACAATGATACTATCGTTAATTATACAAACGATTCTCTTAATCGTATAATGAACCATTAACTTATCCTAAAACAAAACGGGCAGCATCTCCCCCGTTCTTCTCATTTTCCCAAACTTTATATATTAACAACAAAAACCAGAACAATCCAGCAAGTATATACATCAATAGCAAGATACCATCTAGCAGCTACAAGTCATAAACACTTCACGACGCGCGACAAACTCAGATACGATTATCAAACACACTTCTCCAATATTTTATTTCCTTCAAAATACATATCAATGATAACAACAGCAATATACTCAAGTTACTCCAATAATTTTCAGCCACAACACAATTTAGAATATTATCAAACAGTCGATACAACAACAACAATGTCAAAATATGATTTCCCGCTATTAACTCCATATTTTTCATCCCACAATTTAGGTATGACCCGGACGAACTTAAAAAGATCAGCAAGAGGAGAGTTCTTACCTTATATGCCAAGAACTACTCTTCTTCAATATTACTTTACTTTGAAGAAAGCCTGGATTCGAGAAACGGACAAAGCGGAACAACGAAATCAAAACAGTGAGTAAAACTCGTGTCGTTCTTGAGAACAAATATAAGTTTCTTTCGTAAAATATAAGGTCACCTTTGTTGGATATAGCAAGTGTTGAACGTTGCTGCCTCTCAACTCCACTGTAGCATTCGTATACATATATGTCTTACAATTCCAAATGCAATTCCAAATGCCGAAATGTTGACATAGGAGACTTTAGTATATATACTTGTTTTTACACGTGGCTAATTTGGGCCATTTCTTGGTGCTTATCACCAAATGTTCCACTACAACATATTGCATGCATACTTACCTCTTAGAAGGCCACGTGTCCATGACTATGTGGCTGTGTCTATTAATTATTATCCCACCATTTCAAATAATTTATTTATTTCCACTACAATCCAACGCTTAATCAATTGCACACATAATAAATTTCTTGATCCCAATCCACTTAAATAGTACTTATATACTTATTATTATACTCATGTAATATGGCACTAGTCCATAATCTCATTTTCCACACATAAAATATTATTCTCAATCACCGTCGTCACACTTGTTAAGGCCTAAATTAATTTGGGACCTCAAACTTTTATACCCTGATCTCTTTATTTGCATACTTGAATGTGACCAAAATTCCATATAGTTCGTTATAACTTGTTCAATTTCTAAACTTGACAAAACATATTTTGTCCGATTCGTTTAATCTCCACGACACTTACTTATCACTTGTTAAACATAGCATAAATACTTATAACGTCAAAAGTAATATTGTCCTTTAACTTATGTCGATTAACTTACGACAAATTCAATGTACAAAAGTACGGGATGTAACAATGGGTGTTCCCTTCGGAACAGGATAGGAGTACAATATCAATAAACCATCACGAGGAACATATAAACCTTACTCGTCTAAGAATGGAGTCATATGGAGTACATATATAATGAATAACAACAACGATCATGCCAAAGGAAGAAAGGTTTGCCTTACATACCTTGTCGCTTACGTGATTAGCTTAACTTATGCTTCCCAACACTGGCCATTCTACAATCAAGGTAAAGGAAACCGTAGACAACTTGAAAAAGGGTCATATACTTCTCTAAGCTCGTAATTAACTTCTGTAAATTCGGGCAGCATTTTCCCTGTAAGCTTCGCTTCCCTCTAATTCCAATTCACTTTAACAACACAATCAGCAACCAACAACCACAACGACCATCTCATATAAGCCTCTTTAAACTCAAATCATCAACTCCCAAAGATATACACCAAAACAGCCCAGTATACGCTTTGTATACAATATCTTCATACACTTTATTCTCCCCAATTCAAGAATAGCAACTTATCAACAACATCAACAACAATATCAACATTCATTTTATATTAATATCCAACTAATTCTATCCAATTAATCATACCAAAACAGCCCCCAAATTATTTGTGAATGATAATTGAACTTTCAACATCATTTTCTCTATTCTAACCCATCAAATCTATCAATGATCATGGTAAGAACATCATTAACATCTTAAACGCACCTTATATGATCTGCCACCACGAAACCAACATCCCCCAAGTTCAACATTTAGCTTAAAAAGACGGCAACAACTTGTTCTATACTTTACCCTTCACGAGCCTCGGGATTCGGCAACTCGAACTTGCTCGATTCTCCACTTTCTCTCTCCAACTCTCCACTCTCTCTCTCTATAAAAGTTTGTGGACTTCTTGATGTGTAAATGAATGAATTTTTATGAATTTGTCCCTTATATATGGGTCTTGAGTCGGTTCCCACCGACCTTGAGTCGGGTTGGGCCGAGCCCACTGCTCAGCTTGACCTTTCTGTCTTAGAACATCTATAACTTTTTATCCCTATGTCGTGTGAAGGCCCACAACCTATGGTTGGAAAGTTATTTTAATTATATAAAACTTTCATTTTTGTAGTTTTCCCAAATGCCCAAATAATTATGGGGTTATGGTCTCCCGAAGTCAGGTCACCCGAAAACGTAACTTAAAAACATCCTTTTGGAGGGCTTAAACTTGGATTTGGCTCAAGGGTCCTTCTTGAGTTGTGTTTAACTTCACATATATTGTCCATATAACTTGTCATATGTCCTTTATAAAAACCCCACCATGTGGGCCCCACCTCAGCTTACGGTTACGAGGGCTATATATCTTTTAACATATCATTCCAATCATATTGTACGAATTCCAAATATCATGCTCATACTATCCTCATGCTAATACAGTAGAATTCCATCCTTTATACTTGTAATATTTGCTCCGCCTTGAGCTCACATTAAGCCGTCTGCAACCTTAGTAACGCGAAATTATTTCGGGATGTAATATCCTTCCCCTCTTAGAAACATTCGTCCTCGAATGTTAAATGAAGACTAATACTCGTATCCAATTCCAATGCTTACTAATATCACTCAACCCTTCACAATTCCTAAAGTCCTTTTCAATACTTATCTTTTCTCTATAAGCTTCAACTTCCCTTAACCTCATTGATGCTTTCAATTATATTGATTTCTGTAAAGGACACATTACTCCCTTTCCACAAACACATATAATCATGTTTCTTTCTCTTCCTTGTTTCATTCTTTACTCGTTAAAGATTACTCTTTTTTTTTATACTAACTCACCTCTCGAATGACTCCTTGCTTATCATTGCTTCCCGTCTTAAGTCTCTTCTCATAATCTTATTGCATTATCCGAATCACATTAATCTTAGTTCATCAACCTTACTTCTAATCCCCGAGAGAACTTATCTTAACCCTCGACTCACTTCTATATCCTCGAGTAATTTTAACCTAACTCTCAAACTCATTCTGAACCCATCTTATAAACCTTATTTCAGTCGATTTACAACTATTATTAACCTTTCATTCTTCAGTTTACACTTGTGTATCTTACTGATCATGGCACACATATATATACTGATCACAATCAATTTTAACAAAATTTTTGGCAGAACCTCCTCTGTAATTTGTACTATCCACCTGTACACAGCTAACCATAAAGCCACACAGGGCAACAATCAAAATATATCAACATCCCTCACAGGGCCACAATCATATTACAGCACCCTATACATACCTATACAAATGCTCTTCACAATGGCATTCTCAATTCGATAAGAAGCATACCTTTCTTACTGCAATCCGTAACCTGCGGCACTTACCTCAAATAGCAATCATTAATCATCAGAGAACTTACCTTTCTTACAAGCAATTCCAATTTCGCAATCATTGCTTCACTTTACAATCACTTAATCAAAGTTCAAATCTTAAAGTTAGCGGCAAGGATTCAAGGCCTATAACACAGCTCTATAGCACAATCTATTATCTGAATGAAAGGAAACCATCCTAGATACCCTGTAGCCTCCTGTTCATAAGTGTGGTCGACAACACACCCATGAACAAGATTCTACCTTACACGACTTTGGAGACAACCCCTAGAAAGAACTGCTCTGATACCACTTTGTCACACCCTAATAGTGGTAGGTCAGTGTCGAGCGAACCCTTAGACATTCGCTCTATCAAAACCTGTCATTTCAAAAACTTTAAAGAATATAAAACTTTTCCAAATAGAAATCATTATGTTTATAACGATTATGAAAACTTTCAATCAAATAAGTACTGTAAACCAATTGAAATCGTCTAAAATACATACACTTTTGAAAGGCACAATTGACTCAACTGACATCACTTTGTCGACATCTCGACAAACATGCCATAGGACACTGTCTGCTGAAGCCTCTAAGAAGTAAACTGAACATTATGAGTCAGGACAGGGCCCTGACATACCCATAATCATACATATCTATACATGACTTATCACAGCTCCAGAATAAGGTGGAGCTTGCCAATCCCAGCTGACGTCCAAGAATCCTAGCTATACACTTAACCTGCCAAACAATCTGGGCTGCGGGCTTGAACGCAGCGTCCCCAAGCAAAAGGACGTCAGTACGGACAATATACTGAATGTAAGGTGGTATCAAATCATAATCGTAATTTAACTTAGGAGAGAAGAAATCACAATCTAACTCAATACCTGCAGCCTTCGCTGGAAGAAACATAAATGTGCACATGAAGTCTCAAAACAATCTTTAAGTAAATAATGCAATCTAACACACATACCGCTTCCGACATGTTAACAGAATGGTCCCTTCGAACAGCCGCTTCCGGCTAATATCACAATAGTCCCTTCGGACGGCCGCTTCTGGCATATTAATGATGGCCCCTTCGGGCAGCCGCTTCCGGCTTAGCTAGGGTGGCCCCTTCGGGCAGCCGCTTCTGGCTTAATATCACCATTATATCAATACAACAATCCGAAATATTCGAGATGTAACAGTTCATCAGCAAAAGAGATCTGGGAAGCTCTTCAAACTTCCCATGAAGGAAGAACAACTCAGGTAAAAAACTTCAAGATCGACATGCTCACCACCGAGTACGAGATGTTAAAAAAGAAAGAGAGTGAATCAATTTATGAGATGCGCACCAGATTCACCTTCATAATGAATGAGCTTCACTTTCTCGGAGAAGTCATCACAACGACCAAGCAGGTAAGAGAGTTGCTTGGTGCATTACCTGACTCCTGGGATAACAAGGTGTCACGACCCGACTAGGGGCCATGACGGGTGCCCGGAGCTACCCTACCGAGCACCACCTATCATACTTGCCATCAAAATCAACCTGAATACACATTATTCCCAACACAAAACTTATCATAAGATGGTCATCTTCATTTACAAAACATAAATATATATATATATATATATATATATATATACACATCAGCCCACGAGGCTACCAAAAATGATATACAAAATATACACTAGTGTATTTATGAGACATCTATTACCCACGCATACGTATCTACGAGCCTATACTGAAGTACTGAGACACAAGGACGGGACAGGACCCCGTCATACCCAAATATGAACACAAAAGAATGCATCAATAAGCTACACCTCCGGAGTAGTGGGGTGCTCCTGTGTAAGCTGGTATAACTCCTAAGAATCTGGGCCGCCTCCCTATCTACCTGTGGGCATGAACACAACATCCACAAAAAGAAGGACGTCAGTACGAACAATGTACTGAGCATGTAAGGCATACACAATAACATGACAAAGATATGCAAGAATATAAGATAAGGGGATGACCTGTAACTGATTGCCTCTTAAGGAGGAATCATGCATGTTATCTTTCATAATAAATAACATCTCATCATGTATGTGTGTGTGTGTGTGTGTGTGTGTCTATATATATATATATATATATGCCCGACCATATAGGTACGGTGTGGTCATCATTAGCCCGCGTCAGGGGTAAACATCTCAAGCCGCCCACTAGTGGTGTCTGCCCGGCCAACTAAGCACAGTGTAGTCTTACATATACATAATCTAAAGCATGCATGAGAGCTCGAGTAAAATCCTTAAATTTATCAGAGTGACATAAGGTCGGGAGCCTCCGATTACATTATGGAATGACTCTCATCGCTACATCTCACCTTAAAGGAACTAATATCATGAGGTGAGGTATTAACAAGAAATGACATCAATGGAATCATAAGAATAAGAATATCAAGCTCATCATAGCATCATTACCATCATCATTATCATAGAACATATCTCATCTCTAGTTCATAAGAAGCTCTCAAGAATCTCTAGCTTTTATCTTTTGGGATGTAAGAAAATCATGGGAATATAGGAAGGGAATCACAAAATAAGAGTCATGCCTTTGAAAGAGAGGGACTATCCTTACATACCTTTACGTCTCTCTAGCTTTTCCAACTAAACGCTTCCTTCCAAGTTCACGATTCTACATTCAAGAGAACTCGTAGTAAGATTAGATAACCAGAAACATACTTGAAGCTAAGCTAAGGCGATTAAGGGCTAACGAAAATTGGGCAACACTTTCTTTATTTCTACAACTTTCTCCATATAATATAACAACTCCCAAACATCAATAACAACATCCATAATATCATAATCAATAAACTTTTTTAAGCTAGACATTATTCAATTCTCAAAATTCCCTCTCAAAGTCATCCATAACTATAGTCATCACCCAACGCCGTATTCATTCACATATAACGCTTCTCCAACATTCTTAATATCATTCAGGATAAGATTATACCCATAACATGTCAAGAAATATCATTCAAGTCAAGTCACTATTCAAGAATATCACTATTTCATATTTGAACTCTATATTCTACTTTCTTCCTCAATCCAAGTTATTCAACCATTCAATACTTTTAATAACATAAAATGAATATAAAACTCACCTTTGATGGTGTAGGAATGAGCTTTAGATGGCAATACTTTACTTGGAGAGAAACCTAACTTCCATTCCAAAGAGATGCTTGGCCCCTAGCAACCCTAATGAACATCCAAACACTTGGTTTCCTTGATTATTGGTGTTTGATCTTTGATTCCCCTTGAATTTATGTTCGTATAGTGTATGGAATGTTCTAGAGCTCTTGAGAGGTGTGGAGAATGGATGAAATGAAAAATGAGGACTTGGGGGTCTCTTTTTATAAAAATTAAAAGCTGCCCGACGAGGATTATACGGACCCTTATACGGTCCGTATAACTTACACGGTCCGTATAAGTGACCGTATAATACCTCTAATGAACAACCCCTCTCTGGATAGGTTATACGGTCCCTTATACGGGTCGTATAAGTTATAAGGGCCGTATAAGTGGCCGTATAACTCACAAATTCCAAAATTGCTCCCGTTATTTCGTTTAACTTCCAATCCTTATGGATTCTTAACACTTGTTTAATACTTCACTAACCATCTAAAGATCATTATAGCTTCTTCTCGAGACATTACTAAATTAACATTAGCTCGGTACTTTGCAAAACCTTTCCAAAACGCGACTTATACTTCGCTTTCCTCAACGAACTTTCTTCTCTTGCCTCGAATGTCTTTGGAATATTAATTAGAATCATTAAGTACCCCTTATTACTTGTAGGAACATCATATGCATCTTACCCTGTGTTAGTCTATTTACTGCACAACAACATAAAATTTTTCGAGGTGTAACACAAGGTAAATGCTATCTCTAAGGCCAAGGATCTCAGCAAAATGATAGTCGATGAGCTCATTGTGAACCTTAAGACTCATGAAATGAAGATGATCATGAAGAAGTAAGAAAAGAATGAGGTGAAGAAGGAGAAGAGCCAAGTTCTCAAAGTTGCAATAGTATACTCAAGTGACGACGAGTCTGAAATAGCCTATCTTACGCAGAGATTTCACAAAATGATCAAGAGAAGTGGGGGATTTCCTAGAACATGAAGCTCTAGTAAAAACTTCAAGGGAAAATACTATTGTTGTCATATATGTGGAAAACCTGGTCATTTCATGACGGACTGTCCTCAAAACAAGTAGGACAGTTATGACAGGACTGCAAAGAGGAACCAAGTCCCCAACAGAAGTTTCAGAAGGAAAAAGGCCGCTGATAAGATTGTGACACAAGCACTTGCAGCTTGGGGACACTCCTCAAATGAGTCTGAGGATGAAAATGACAAAGGGGAATTGTCCATAATGGCAATTGATGATGGAGCAACTGAGCATGAGTTATACCTTGCACTCACCACTAAATCTGACACGGATGATGATGATGATGAGAAAAAAAGAGGTAAATTTCTTCGATATAAAAAAAATCTGAGAGTTTACTCTCAAAGGAAAGTTATATCACTGTCAGGCGTGCTGATTGATGTATATCACTCCCTGGTCGCAGAAACACAGGAGTTAAATCTTACTGTTGATGAAATAGAACTGGATAGGGAGGACTTGTGTGTGTTAGCTAAAGATATGAAGAATCAATTTCATGAGACAAACCAACAAAATATCTTATTGGAAAGTCCAGTGAGAAAAGGCGAGGAAATCTCCTTCAAAAGAAGAGAAGAAGCAAGCAAGACCTTCTTGGAGCTTGAAGAGGAGCTGGAGAAAGTAAAGCTGAACCTCACTGCTGAAAAAGCAGCTCAAGAAAGACATAGAAAGGGCTAAGTTCGATCTTGACAAAACTCTCAAATGGATCTGGTTGTCTGATGAATTTACTTTCAGAAATGAGAGTAATGGAAACAGCAAAAAAGGACTTGGCTTTATGGAGGAGAAGGCGCCCTACAATCTTCACAGCAATTATGTTTTCAATATGGAAAACTGAGCATGCACACATGGTGGACAAGCTGATCACTACCATGAAGCCTGTGAAACAAGCACTGAATCTGTCCAAACAGATGATTTCTATCAAGAAGGGAACGAGAAAAAAAGGAACAGATGCTCAAGAGAAAGGATCTCGAAGGAAGAACAGGAACATGCTGCCCGAGTGGGCTAGAAGGAACTTGATCCATTCTTTCTACAACTACAAAGGATACAAGATGGTTTAGGTTCCCAAATTCAACTACTGACATCGCCTAAAAGGGTGGGAGAGAGAAGAAGAAGTCAACATAAATTGATAAATCGTGGAAGCTCCCAGATGCAAGACTGAGGTCAAAAGGTCTCCTTTTCAAAACCCTTATAGCAGGATGTGTGTCATATAAAGATGAGTTTCTTTTTACAAATGGTGTAGGAAGGGATCTCTTAATGACTACAAAAGAGGTATACATACATGGGAGGATCAAGAGAACTTAAGCGCAAGCAATTCTGCACAGTTCACAGTGATTGCTGATATATTTAAATTGCCGTTCAAAGACCTGGTCTCCATAGCTTAGGTCAGTAATGCTTTCAGTACTCATAAATGTATTTGAATCGTGAAATTGGCAAATAAATTATATGTCCTTTCCTCTTCCAAGAAATTTCAAAATAGTGTCTGTGCCAAATCGTCACCACTCGCTTAAACCAATCTATTGTCCTCTATTACACCTATTCCAAAAGCATCACCTCAGCCTCTTTAAAGGACATCCCTTTTATCCCATCCTCTCTTCACTTCCCCAGACCTTCAAAGCACAAGACTTTATTTGTACATCTCTCTCGTACAATACTCAGTCCAAATTGCTCTACTTTTCTGTCTTGTTACCAAATTCTTGCCAAACATCACCAATCCTTTTTAAGCCTTGGCAAATAGACTCCTTCGATACAAAACAAATTCAAAGAAAGAGATGGTGGGTGAAAATAAGCATTTGCTTGATCTTAAGTTGGAAGGTGATAAGAATGAAAATGTGGGTCTTCAGAGTTTGTGCTCTCTGAGTCAATACTTGGGAAAATATTGGGAGTAAAGACAGCGGGACTGAGAGTTGTAGCAGATAAAAGATCTCCATAACTCAAGAAAGTCATTGTCAAAGCTGCAAGGTCAGCAACAAAGCAAGTCTCTGTAAGAATGAGCTTTAGCCTGAGCATCAACTAGCTTTCGAGTTTGTTAGCAAGGTGTTTTTTCTAATGATGGAGGGACGATCTACCATCACGGTAGAAAACCTAGGTCTAATGGAAGCTCTTACATCTTTTGAACCAATCAACTTGCCGGACATCATGATTGAGATAATGAGTAAGGTTGTGCGAATTGGGCAAGGAGGACCTGGTCTCCGGTCCTTACACATCTTAATGTAAGAACTAGTAGAGCCTCCTTAGGAACGAAGGACCATGTGCTCTCTCTAGCCACCTGGAAGAGTGTGAGTTTGTGTCATACGGACCAGGTGCTAACATGTCACGCCCCGAACCATGGCCTGGGCGTAACACGGCACTCGGTGCCTGACTGCATGTGACCGAACGAACCACATGGCTTGCTGAATCATCATGAGGCATACATGAGCGGAAATATAACGTGAAGTGCATGATGAGCTTTTATAAAACATAGTAAGTAATAATATTAAACATAAGTACTTGATTAAGTCATGAATGCCGACAATATCATAAATGAGCCAAACCGGCTAACCAACTCTGGAAGTCTAACATGACACTTGTCTTGTCTATGAAACCTCTAACATGAGTCTGAAACACGTAACATACTTGCTGGGACAAGGCCCCCAGCATACCTTTAGATGCAAAACTAAATAAGAAAGACAATGCCTAAACCCAGAATGAGATGGGACTCACCAATAAGCTGGTACGTGCAAATCCTAATGAGCAGAGGCGTCGTCCTGTAAATCCATACCTGCATCGTGAAATGCAGGCCCCCGGGTAATAAAAAGGGGACGTCAGCACATTGAATGTACTGGTATGTAAAGCAACTGAAAGAATTAACATGGGACATGAAAATAACATAACAGAGACTGAGCTGAAACATGATCATGAACATGAGTACATATACATATATAACATGTGTAAAGTTTCGTGAGTAGGGAGAGCAGTAAATATAACTGACAACATGGTCTGGTACTTGCGTCATACCAGCAGAACACTTATACCTTGCCAGGGACATGAGATTTAATAATATTATGAAAGTATCCAGTCATTATGAGAGATCGTCCTAAGCATGGGTGGAGCAATCCTCATCTTACGGTGGCTACGTAGTTTCAGGCTGTTTGAAGCCTTCTCGGTAATTAATGCAACTCCCAAAAACATGAACATGTAAAATAAGTGGCACTTGCTACCCATGGTTTTCATGAATACAACTTGCTTGTACATGGATACCATGAAATAACTTGTAAACGTGGTTTCATGAAATAACTTGTATTTAGCATTTATGTATCTTGTATCATAGCATGAAAGTAATTATATAATATAGTTGCATGAAAACTTGTAGACATGTAGGATATATGTAAAGCAACTGAAAGAATTAACATGGGACATGAAAATAACATAACAGAGACTGAGCTGAAACATGATCATGAACATGAGTACATATACATATATAACATGTGTAAAGTATCGTGAGTAGGGAGAGTAGTAAATATAACTGACAACATGGTCTGGTACATGCGTCCTACCAGCAGAACACTCATACCTTGCCAGGGACACGAGATTTAATAATATTATGAAAGGATCCAGTCATTATGAGAGATCGTCCTAAGCATGGGTGGAGAAATCCTCATCCTACGGTGGCTACGTAGTTTCAGGTTGTTTGAAGCCTTCTCGATAATTAATGCAACTCCCAAAAACATGAACATGTAAAATAAGTGGCACTTGCTGCCCATGGTTTTCATGAATACAACTTGCTTGTACATGAATACCATGAAATAACTTGTAAACGTGGTTTCATGAAATAACTTGTATTTAGCATTTATGTATCTTGTATCATAGCATGAAAGTAATTATATAATATAGTTGCATGAAAGCTTGTAGAAATGTAGGATATTCATGAAATAATCATTTTAGCTAAAATATGCATGCAAGAACCCGTGGAATACAAGATATGGGTTTTCATAGATTACGGATTGATTCTCAATAATCATATGGAGTTATTAAGAACACAATGATAGAATAATAGCAATTCATACATAATATAATCATGGATATGGGCCTAGGGTTATCATGAGCATGTATAGAAACCTTAATTTTAGTAGAGAGTCATAATTTATGGATTTTGAGGCGTGGGGAAGAACAATGATGTTCCCACACGAAGATAGTAACTCTACATAACTGGTAATGCTCCAAACTTGAATTAAAGATTTTAACTTTGAAGAAGATTTCCAAAATCTTGAATTCTGAACCTTGAGATGGGTTTTCTTGAAAACCCTAGTTTATGAACAATGATTTCTTGCTTAGATTATTAGAGTATATGTTAGAATTGAGTTGGAACGGTTTGGATTGTTGCTAGGGCTTGGAATTGTGAAATAAAAGAACTCAAGGCTTGAATTTATGCAATAGTGAGGCGGAAGTTATATGGACATATTTTACGGCCCGTATAAAGTTATACGGTCCATATAATATGACCATATTTTATCATGGCTGAAAACAGAACGTCGATTTGAAGCTTCATGAAGTACGGACGAGTTATACGGTCTGTATAAAATTATATGGGCTGTACAACAAGTTCGTATAACATGATCAGTGAACGGACTGCACTGTAATTCTTCAATAAAATGGCCATAACTTTTTGTACAGATGTCCCCTTGATCCCCATAATATACCGTTGGAAAGGTATTTCAAAGGGCTACAACTTTCATTTAGAAAGTTTTCTACAAATTCCTAATTAATAAAGGGGTTATGGTCGTTGGAAGTAAGACCTTCTACAAACTCACTTGCAAACATGACCCGTAGAGTGGCTTCCAACTTTGATTTGCCCAAAGACATTTCTTATGACTTGATTAGTTTTCAAAACACTTCCTATAACCCTCATATTGGTTCCATTATATTATCATCTTATGAGTCAAACCTTCGCCCGAAGCTACGAGGTGTTACATGACAGTCCATCCACCCTCTCAATTCTAATTAAAGCCCAAGAAGCGGCAAATGCAGAGCTTAACCAGCTCAGGATGAAAATGCCCTTCTAAAAGCCTAACTGGGTAAACGACCGAAAGAACCAGTTTCCGGTCGAGAAGTAAAAAATTGATTGAGAAACTATGGGCAGAGAGATATCCATTGAGAACTCAAGTGGATGCACTCAGAGATGAGATGATGAAGGATTTCAAAGCCCATAGACATTGTCCCATACTTATTCAGCCCCTTCAAGTCTCTACACTGTCCAGAAAATCCTTCCTAGCCCCCATCCCTTTTGCATAAAATTGAAGTCACCTTTTCCTGAATTTTGGCAGATTTGCAGGTTAACTATCATTTATGCATACTGAATTGATTACTATCCGCACTTGTTCTGATCTATCTATTAGCATATTGGTGCGTTCCTATGCATTATTGCTATCTTCCTTTCCTCTATCTTACTCATGAGTATGTTGCCCCTGTGGCTCTGAGTTAATATATCTGCACTTCTTGTTGGTTGTGCTTTAATCTTTTTGATGATGCCAAAATGGGGAAGATATAATTGTGTAGTGAAAAGGTTAACTAAACTGAACATGCGGTGATTAAAGGGAAAGACATGTCAAATAAATGATTGTGATGCTATAAATTCAAAACTACGGAAAGATGTGTTGAGCAAGGGGGAAGAACTGGAAGATTGATATGCGATGATATTATGACAATTTTTGTCTTCAGTTGAAAATGGTATTATGTTGCTAACATGTTACAGGTGCCTTGACAATGATGGTCTGCTTCACAGGGGGAACAAGTGGGAAGCTGGTTCTCTGGGGGAACATAGTCTATCAGTTTGTCATCATCAAAAAGATAGAAATTGATAGTTCCAAGTGCATTCATATTTTGTTGATTGTCGAACTGTTTTAGAACCAGATAGAGACCTGGTCTGCAATGTGCTCTTTGTGCACCTTACACTATCGAGAGAGATAGCTGTAAAGTCGAGCCACTTGTTGCACACAAGTACATCTGTGAGTTGGCCCATGCTTTAGGTCAAAGTGAATGAGTGGTCTCTATCCATCCCATATGCTCCCACTATATACAACATGATGGCAACATATTGAGTAGCCTTGAATACCTAATCAAAATCGAGAAAATCCTACTGGGGTAGGTCGTCGTTTTTAACCCCTTGAGCAAGAAGTTTTCTATAGTAACATCTTATGTCCTTTACATACTACATTGCATAAAGGAACCGGTACACAACCACGTCCCTCATACATTATTTGGTGGACGCATAGCCTGCATCATATGCGTATACATAAGACTATGCCCTCGGGCAAAGATACATGTGTTCAATATTCAATAATTTTTATTAAGAAATTTAGAATTATACTGTAATGTATAACATTGGAATACTGAACATTACTATGCTGAGACGTGTATTCATGAACTGATTATGAAGTTTAAAGCATTAACTGTTCATAAGTATTTTGAGTTTTCATGACTAAGACTCATGGGATAACAAGCACGAGTCTATACTGATTACGTACTGAGTTCACGACATTCGGAATGACAATCATGAACGAATTATGAAACTATATTCTCAAAAGATTGAAGTTCTGAACTTTTCATGAACTAGGGCAAAATCCATATTTCTGATGCAATTCATAGTAATCACGAAGAACGAGGCATGGGAAAGATCAATAACGTTCCCACACATAGAGATTTAGCCTTACATACCTTAATCGCTCTAAAACTTGAGAAAAAGGGTCTAAACTTTTGAAGAAGAAACCCAAAAGTCTGAACTTGAAATCTTGATAAGGGTTTTCTCGAAAACCCTATGATTGTAACGTAGAATCTTATTAAGAATCCATAGATAAGTGACATAATTACTTAGGAATAAATGAGAGAGACTTACCTTGATGTGGGAAGATAAGAAGAGACTTACTTTGATGTGGGAAGATAAGGAGAGGAGAGAATAGTCATGTCAGGCTTGGAGAGCTGAAAAATGAAATAAAAATTTGGAAAAAGGCAACTTTTAATGAGTCTCGGGCGCATCTGTGTTGGCGTTTGAGCTGCAGATCATATTCTATGGTCGCAGATGCTAACGCACATCGAAGCAGAAGGTTGGAAACTTTGGGACAAAAATTTTGGCCCAAATGCATTGGAAAATGCATGTCCAGCAGACTGCTCTGTGGCCCTTCTGTAAAACAATCATAAGGTTTTGTATAGATGTCCGTTTGAACTCCACCATATATCGATGGAAAGATATTTCAGAGGGATAAAACTTTTATTTTTTGAGTTTTCTCAAATTTCCAATATATTTTCAATAAATCAGGCTGGAGACAGACTTATCGAAAACTAGTCAATTCAATCGAATCTTATGCACCTCACTATCCGTCTTGATTCCAAAACAACTACTTCCACCCAAACTCATCCCGATGGGACTTCATATGGCTAAAATGTCACGGTAACACTCATTTAACACAATCACACCTAATCCAAATTTGCGGAGTGTTACAATAACTTACTAAATGTGGAAAATAAATTAACACGTGCTGATATACTGAAAGTCTGGATGATATAAATCAAAATGTTGAAACACTAATATAAGTCTAAAGTATAAACCCCAGCCAACATGCCTTAACATGAAAAGCTTGTGACTCTGTCTAAATGTCACTCAAGTCTATGAAGCCCCTACTGAAGTACTGAAAACACTGACTGTTGTCGGGACAAGGCCCTCGGCATACCTGACTGTCTGTAAATACTGAAAAATGTAAATTAATGATAATGCCCCAAAATACTGGGGCTCACCAATCAGCTGATACTGGAAATCCTAGTGAGCAGATTTGTCGTCCTGTAAATCATTACTTGTATCGCGAGATGCAAGCCCCTGGCAAAATAGATGCCAGTACATTTGAATTGCATTGGTATGTAAAGCAATTGAAAGAAAGAACTGTAAGTACTGAAACTGAAACTAAAACTGAACTGATAACTGAAGTGAACCAAAGAAGTAAAGGGTTGAATACTTCTTGTTCTGAATGGAGAATAACCTGTTTAACTGAACACATAGTTTGTGGACTCAGGCCCAATATATGTGCAAAAATCTGTGGCCTCAGGCCCAAGTATACCTATACATAAACTGTGGCCTCAGGCCCAAAATATAGGTGTTCAACATTAAACAGTTTATATAAAAGAACTGAGAATCTTGCTTAAAAGTACAACACTGACATACTGAGCAATGACTTACTGAGACATGTATTCATGAACTGATTATGAGACCTGAAGCTGTAACTATTTATAAACATGTTGAATGTTCTAGACTGAGACTCATGGGTATAAAACACAAGTCAATATTGATTACATACTAAGCTCACAACGTTTGGAATGAAAGTCATGAACGAATTACGGAACTAGAGAATAGAAGTTCTGCAACTATTCAAGGAACTAAGCTTAACTATATTTCTGTGGCAATTTGTAATGTTATAAAACAAACATAGCGTAGGGAGAATCATCAACATTCCCAAACGTAGAGAGTTAGCCTCACATACCTTAATTTCATGCTCTTGAGCTTAATACAACGTTCGTCACCCTTCTCAACGGTAATCTATAGCAATTCATATCAAAGGGAATCAATATTAGCAAGGATACTTATGCTTTGGTCATTTACGCATTTTATCAAACACTTGGTAGGCGTAAAACTCTACAACCTTCATTAATGGTGTTTCTTCATCCAATTACCCAACCTCTTGCTTCTAGGTGATTCTGCAGTCTCACCAATTCAAAACTACAATCGATTAGAATAGGAATGTCTTATATACCTTAATCACTCCAGAACACTCAGAGAAGAACCCAACTTTGGAGAAGAATCCCCAAAGTAAGAACTTGAATCCTTGAGAAGGGTTTTCTTGAGAACCTTAGGATTGTAGGGTAGAATCTTGTTAATAATACGTATATGGTTGTTACTCCTTGTTAATATGATGGAATAATACTTGGGGTTTGAAGAAGAGCTCGCCTTAGAAGGTTTGGGGAAGTTCTAAGGTCTTTTCTCCTCAAAAAGTCGGCCAAAAATGAAGTGGAGTGAATAATTTTTGAAAATTTTACGATATGTACTTTTATAGCCTAGCACGACCTGTGACACGACTTGCAAAGCGCAGATGTGACCTATTGGACACAGACCGAACGCAGATTGTGACAGTAAAATATGATTTTTGGTGTTCAACCTGCGAAACGCAGGTTGCGCCGCAGCCTGTCGCAGGTTAGTAAAATGGTCATAACGTTTTACTCACTTTTCTAGTTGAGCTCCACCATATATCACTGGAAAGGTATTTCAAAGGGATACAACTTTCATGTTGTAAGTTTTCTCAAATTCCGAACGAATTTTCACGTAAACTTGTTGGAAGGCAGACCTGCTGTAAACTTAGCTATTCTATTGAATCTTAAGCACCTCACTATTCGTCTTGATTTCAAAATAACTATTTCCACCCAAAATCATCTCGATAGTACTTCACATGTCTAAAATGTCACATTTATACTCATTAACACATCCAGACCTAATCTAAATTTACGGAGTGTTACATTTGACATGAAATGAATATATCCATATATCTGATCTTACTCATATTTACGAGATGATAAAATATGACAAAGGGCAGCAACAAATCAATTTAGATTGTCCTTTGTGCCTATAGTTGCAACTAGATCAATGCGTTATTGCTTCAAGAGAAGCTCCCACCTAAGTTCACTATGAAGCTTTAGGTACTTTTTATGAGATTTACATAATTTCATTATTCGTTTTGAACTCCACAAGAATTTGTCGATATTCCGATTATCACTAGATTTTATATAGGAAATGTTATAGGAATAAATTTTTATTTCTTTCCTCTACAGATAAATCTTTCTTTTAAGTCATATCATAAGAGAGTCTTTCTTTTAAGTCATCTCATAAGAGTCATTTATTTTCTTACTACGTTACCCGAGTGAATATGATCTCCACTAGATATATGTGCGTAACGCTTTTGCTAATACCAATATCATATAATTATCTGCCAACCTATATATATATATATATATATATATATATATATATATATATATATATATATATATATATATATATATATTATATTATTATTATTATTATTTTTTTTTTTTTACGCACGACTGCTTGACAACTAAACATGTATTCAGGAAAAGTCAAATAATGTATTGGTGTCTATTGTCAACATTACTATCGCATTTACCACCAAAAGAATGGCATGATGTTAAATTTCGGTTACAAAAGTGTTTCCTTTGCATTATCTTTTGGGGAGTTTAGCACAGGTGTCAATGGATGTGATCTATGTTGACTTATACAAAAATTGTCAGATTACCAAGCCCTTGTCCTTGTATCCAGTGATAACCATAAATAAACACATGTACACCAGACTCACCAAAAGAAAAACTCTTCCCGTTTTAATTTACTTTTCGTGTTAATCAATTAACAGTATTGCTTATATGTTTACCGAGAAGTGTTCACAAAATAATAACGACAAATGATTTTTTATGTCCACTCACAATTTGAACAGAGGAAATGATTTTATATAGATTTTCTGTATTTTATTTACAGACGATTCCAGTTTTATTTTATATCGATCATGTGAAAAGAGTTATAGAACAAAAATAATATTTGTAATGGACTACAAAATTTAATTTCCTTAAATTAAGTACTGACTTAATTTGGTGTTGTTGGGCTTTAAAGACATGAACTTTAAATATGACTGTAGTGTGAATTGGAAAACGGTAAGAAATAAAATGCAGGAAAATGAAATTCACTTTGCAAAGGAACTTTGTCCCTCATTGGTGAGGAAAAACACTCGTAACGTGCTTATATATAGAATCACTTCTTCTAACTCTTTAAGAGTTGAGAAGAGAGTCTCCTCTTACACCATCGTCATTGCTCGATTCGACTTTAGATTTGGTCAAATGATTTGATTGCTAATCTTTTTGGACCAAATTTATTTTCTAAATTTTGTCATTTACTTTCCAAGTTATTTTGAATATTTCCGCATTCACATAATATTTTAAGTTCTCTAACGATAATGTATCGAACAATCATTGCCTTTGAAAACTATAGGCTATAAATTTCAAGGTTCGCCTCAGTTTTGAACTACTGAAAAATTATCGAATTTTATCTCCTCTCACTCTTGCATTCAACATCGTTTTAAAATGCAAAACGTAAGTGTCAAATGTGATTTGCTGTCGCCATTTGAATTCGCTGAAGTTATGCAATTTGCATTGCCGCAATTGCATAATAGTTTTCTGTTCTATCCTGTGAGGTTTTAATTCATTAACCTTAACAACTATGAGAGAATTAAATTTATTAAGGGCACGCAAAAAATTTGTGGGCTCAAAATTTTTTATGATTCTTCTATACCTCTATTGTTAATATTTTTTGGGTATTAAAATAGAAACTGGTTTTATTAAATTACTGCCGTGGACAAAGTTAACAGGTGTCACTACGTAACTTCCATGTTCTGCACCCTGCCAAAAAAAAAAAAAAGAGGCATTCCTATCCCAGAAACAGTCAACTGTTAGGAGTATTATATTATTCGTGGAATCAAACAATCTTTTCTTTAATCACAAAATTCACATAATATCATAAAAAAAATAAAAAAAATTGAGTTTTGCTTTACATAATTATAAATGACAAAATCTAGTCAAATGCCAAAGACTTATGTTCGAGATCGTGTACAAAATTAGATTAGTCGAGCATCATACTATCAACACGCCATTCATTTTAGGTCCCGAGTACATATATATTTCCCCACATTCCTGCGCATTGTTGCGCTGGTGGTCCAAGGATTAATTGGATGTTATGAAACTCAGCAAATTATTCTTATAAAGCTAAATATTTGAAAGGGAGATGACTAATTCGTTTACGTGAACATGGTCATCGGTAATACTAGCTCCCCCGTCTCAAAATATTTGCCGTGATTCTCGTTTACACGTCCCTTAATAAACATTAATTAGTCAAGGTTTTTAATTATTTTACCTTTCATTGGTATTTGAACAATCATAACATCACCGTCCCATAATTGATTTGTTTGGGACCTTCAAGAATAATAACTATTAAGGGTATTGAAATGGGAAAAAATAATTAATCTTGTCTTGAACTTTTAAAACGACAAATAATTTGGGACAACTATTTTAGAAATCACGACAAATAATTTAGACGGAGGAAGTATTATAATAGAATAATTCCCGAGTCAAAAAAGGACTCTAAAGAAACAAAATCCAAGATTTGCATATGTTTTTTTATTCGTCAAAGCGAAGATGTCTACCACTAATTAATTGGAAATGTTGTTATCAAAGACAGTTTGTTAGCTCATTTCTCCTCCATGATTTGAGTTTCCACTACACAAGCTGGTCAAACATTTATAGAAAAATTGGCCAAATCAATGTCATGGCACATGTATTTTCTTCATTTTCAGACGCAACAAACTGATCATTTGCATTGACTGCTAAGAGATACGATAAAAGGGGGGAAAATATGGTGGAAAGATTACGAGTCATCACCTATTCAAAATCACACACTATAGTCCTTCATTAATACAAGCAAGTTCTATACTTAGATGAATTTTTAGCCTTTGACCTCCCAATCATCAAAAAGTTCAAATTTCCTACCAGTATACGTGATCGCTTTGAATAAATTCACCACAATTTTTTAACATCACATCTTTGGGCAGTATTCTGACTAGCTTGGTGTTGAAGACTAGTAATTATTATTGTCGACGTTTATCAACAATGTAAACTAAACCAACCCCTCGCCCTTCACCATGGACAGATCATATGTGCACATGCATGATGAGTATTGACGGATCTAATGTGCACGAGTGCCGTGTGTATATATAAAGGATCACAATTTCGAGTATAAGGCTATTCCATAATACTTCATAAAATCCAATTTAACATCTATATCACGTCGTTTGAAGAATGGTAACAATACTTCATAAAATCCGATTTAACATCTATATCACGTCGTTTGAAGTATGGTAACTGCATGTCTTTCTTGTTAGAGTAATTACCAGACCATGTTATTATAGCTAAAAAGAGACTCTTATAAATAGCAAGTGACCATCTTGGCCCTTCCTGATTGCATGTTAACAAAAAAGGGAGGTTGCTGATATTATAGAAAGGGATAGAGTTACATATATACTTGTCTACAATGTATTTTATTTCATTTTTTCCCCTTTTTCGTTTTGTTCATTCCCTGCATAGATTAGATGAGATTCTTTTATTACACAAGTTTAGAGTTGTGTGCGCGTGTGTGTTGTATGTCTATTTTTCGGATTATTTTTGAGTGCCTGGACGAACGGTCAAGGCGGCGCACTGGTCAAAGATTTGTTATATCTGAGGTCAAGATTTGTAGTTTGTTCCACAGAGCATGAATGAGAGAGAACGTTCTACAAAGATATTATTTACAGCTAGTCTATAGCAATACTTGTTCAAATTTAAGACTTCTGGGAATGCCTTCTTCAATTTCATCTAAGATAATGCAACAACCCCATCAATCAGTGCTTGAATTTTAATCACAATTAGAGACTAAGACATTATATGAATCTCTTTTATGAGTGTACGCGACAGGGAAAACATTGTCAGTTTACCAATTTTTGCACCACAACTAAACTAAAGGAAGTCCCAAACGTATTTAAAACTAGTCAATTTATGTGCGCTTCGCGCAGTTTATAAATATACGAAATAATCTTCTTTCTAATAACTAAATATTGGAAATATGTTAAACATTCTTTTTGGTCTCCAAATTAAAAATGATTAAATTTGAAGCTCTAATCCATATTATGAACATTTAATTTTATTTTTTCTCTAATTTTCATAACTTAAGAATTTTTAGTCTAGTAAAGATACTTGATTTTTTAAAATCTATATAGGGAAAATTATATATTTTTTTTCTTAAAAAAGACATGCAAAGAAAGAATAGTATTTCAAGAAAAATTAATCGCTTTATTGTTTGTACCTCATGATACTCAAATCCATTTCTAAGCAAGATTTCCAAATAAACCCTTAATATATTCATATACGTAGGTATTGGGACATGATGTGATTGGAAGTTTGAAAAAAGTTAATATTTCAATTCAAAAATGAAAAAAGGTATTTGAAAATTATCGTATCTAACTTCTTTTTTGAAATTGCATGCAGACAATAACCAATAACAACAAAGTAGAATGAAGGAGAAGAAAGTAAAAACCCGATCATTTCTTCCTTGTCTAACTTCAAGTAAAGAGACTCGAGATATAATAAAAGCACAAAATAGTCTAATTATCATCATCCAATTCTTTCATTTGATTAAATAAAAAAAAAACATAATTAATAAACACTTTCGGTTAAGCATGTTTGACATGTCACATGCCTAGTTTTTAGCAACAAATGTATACTTTGTGGATCTTACCTTAAAAAATTAAAAAAAAAAAAATTAATTCTTGTTCTTTTTTCCCTTCAACACCAGTGAGACCACACGCAGGCACAAAATATTCAAATTCGTCGAAGAAGACTCAAGGCATAATAAAGGTTTATTAACCTAAGAGTATTATTAAGTTGATTCTTTAAGAAAATAATTTAAACTGAAAAATAAGAGAAAATGAGCAAATTCAAAGAGAAATATGCATTTTAGCCAAAAAAAAAAAAAAATGGAAGTAATAGAACTATTTTTCAAAAGCACCTTTCTTATTTTGACAAATAAATACTCTCTCCGCTTCAATTTATGTGAAAGACTTTTGAAACTTGTGGTTCAAAATAAGTCTTGAATATTTGTGTGGCTGCAAATCATTCATAAAGTGAATTTGTTCCCAAATTAGGAAAGAGATCATTCATTTTTGACAAGGACTAAAAAGAAAATAGGTTCATATAAATTGAAACAGATGGAGTATGTATTTTACTTGGACTTCCCTTTTGTTTACCAAATATGACACTTTTTGTACTTCATTAGGTTGTATAAACTAAGAGCATACAAGAAACTTAAAATAAAGAAGAAAACAATTCAAATGAAGATAGTAAAGAGAAGAAAAGTATGGCTCTAATTTCGGTCACATTTCCAGACAAATCAACTTTTTTTTCCAGATTAAGATATCAGCCTACTATTCCAATACCTACATTATTATACTCTTTTTGTTTAAAGATTACACCCAAATAAGAAAAAAAATTAAAAAATAAATAGAAAGAGTAGAAATTATAGAAAGCAGAGTTACAGATCAACTGACGTTTTCCATAGAACGTTGATATATATATATATATAAGTTGCTGGAGACTTTAAGGGATTCTTATTCTTGTATAGAGAATATGAAAGGTACTATAAACATTAATGTCATTATGATTTCATGAATATAATAATTTTTTCCCAAAAAAAAAAGAGCTAAAATTCCAAAAAAAAAAAAAAAAAAAAAAAAACTAAAGTACTATCAAATAAAGAAGAGAAAGCGCAAGGCTTATAAGTTATAACTCACATGGATGGAATAAATAAAAGAACAAAAATACTTAAAGGAAATGGAGCAATTTAAGGAAAAGATATAAATAGCATTAATGATGAGATGAGATTATGGGGGAGGAAAAAGGCCATGCATAATATAAAAAGTTAGGCATAGAAAAGGTGATGTGGCACGGCCTCCATTACTATTTATCTTTTTTCTCAATTTTTTGACCTTTGTCTCTTATATTTCCCTCAAAATATTTGCTGAAAATTAAATATCTCTATCAATAAATCTTTAATTATCCATAGTCATTGCTCAATTAAAAGGAAATGGAGCAATTTAAGGAAAAGATATAAATAGCATTAATGATGAGATGAGATTATGAAGTGGAAAGAGGCCACGTAACATAAGGAATTCAGAAAGTTTTATGAAAGGAGATTAATAGTACTTAATGAGGAAGGAAATAAATAAGGGTATATTTAATATTTGGCAAAGTTTTAAGGTAGAATATTACGAAAAAAAGTCACAAAATGTAGAGAAAAAAAGTTAATATTCTTAAATGTCTTGCCCTTTTAATTCAGCAATGATTATGGACAATTAAAAATTTATTGATAGAGTTATTTTAATTTTCAGCAAATATTTTGAGAGAAATATAAGAGAAAAAGGTCAAAAAATTGAGAAAAAGATAAATAGTAATGGAGGCCATAGAGAGGTGCTACATCACGTTAGCTATGCCTAGTTTTATATTTTATATATAGATATAGATATATATGTGATGAAAGGAAAATTTATTAAGCCACGTATGTGTTTCATGATACACTCTCACTGTGATTACTGAATTTAATAGTTAAGGTTAGGGGTGTATATGGACCGGGTTGATTCGGGTTTTTCAAATAACAAACCAAACCAATTATGTCAGGTTTTTAAATTTACAAACCAAACCAATAAAAGTCGGGTTTTTTCACTTCGGGTTTTCTCGGGTTCTTCGGGTTTTTTCCCGGTAAAGTCTTCACACAAAACTTATAACTTGTGCTTCCAAAATTTCTGTAGTCACAGTAAGATGCAACTATCTAATTAAGGTGTTTCTTAAGAAAATAACACAAAATCTGAAATGAATAATTACGTTGTACTAAAATATTCGACAAAATATTTAATCAAATCGCTAAGCCTAACGAAAATGATCAAAATCTAAAGGCACTAAGTTATGCTAAAATAAGTACGGCTAATAAGTATTAATTATGACTAAATATTAAAGAAAAACTAAATTAAATTATGTATTTTACACTGTCTAAACCAATGCAAAACTAAGAAATAGATATTCAACATTATTGTTATTCCTACCGTTAGAATTGATTTTTTTTTTTGTTAGCATTAGTATGGATTTGGTTTTGATTTAAACTTTATTTGAGTTACTAACATCTATGGGCTACAAAACATATTGTACCATTCAAAATTTTCTAAGTCCAAGCTTGAAATAATATGTGAAATGACACAAACTATGAAAAGATATTTATAAATTACATTACAAATAAAAAAATTTATGTATAAAATATTTTTAAAAGTGTATACGTGTAATGTCGGGTTGGTTTGGTTCGGTTTGACTCTTTTTTAGTTAAAACCAAACCAAACCAATTATAGCCGGGTTTTTATTTTCAATACTAAAACAAGTCAAATCAAATTACTAGTCAAATTTTTTTTCTTGGTTTGACTTGAATTGTCGGTTTGGTGCAGTTTGTCTCTAGTTAAGGTTATGACACTAAGTCAAGGATGTCCTAACTAAACAAGTTTCGAAAACTATTCTTAGAGGCAGGGATCTCTTATCCTGAATTCATTCTTCATCTTCTTTTTCTCTCCAGTTTCAAATATGCTTTAAAAAAAATCAATGATTTGCAATGGAAGGAAAACATATTTTCCCTACAAAATCAGAATTCTAGAATAATAAAAAAATAATAAAAAAAAAGATGAAGGAAAATTCAAGATGTATAAGTACACACATATACATGGTGTGTATATTTATGTATATATCCACGTATATCCATATATAGATGTGTATATCCATATACCTATTATTATAACAATATATATCCATGTATATCACTGTATATATCCATGTAAAGGGGCGGAGTAGAATTTAGAGGCTCCAGGTACCGCACTAGGGTAATTGTGTCGGTTTGTTCAATAGTGGGCTTTGGTCCAGATGCATCTTTTGGATTTATATAGACAAATTGATTGAATATGCAGATTTGTTTAACATGTTCTCTTTTTTTATATCATGGTATTAAAGAGTTCTAAGAAGTCCATTTTTTTTTTTTTTTTGCACAGATAAAAGGCCTTATTCTCTAAAACTTCGAGAGAGAAAAAGATTTTCTTCATTAGAAATTTGAACCTGTATAAACAATCTACTGTTGTTATCTTAATATAACTGGGGTTCGCGTTGGTGGAGGAACTGGATCCACCGGTTCAGGTACAAGATACTATCATTACCGCCTATATTTTGTCTATGTGGACCGAGGAGAAAGAGGGCTCTAGGCATAGGTAGCAATCCATTCTAGAATTCATATTCATACTCTGTTGCGGATAAATAATTCAAAATCAAGGATTGTAGCCTCAATCCAGTCATCTTCACTTAGGTCAGACTTCGATAAATGTCAAATAACACTTTAATTCTTTTTTTTTTTTTAAAAAAACAATAATATAATCAACATTCATCATTGTAAACATATAATTTTTTTTAATATTAATGTGACTTTTCAAAATTTAGTATATTCATTGATATGGAATGTGCGTACCCTGGTACTAGTATTTAAAGAAAGAGGAAGTAAGAAAAGTAAAAATTTAACTAAATCAAAGAAGCGTCAACTAGGATTAATAAACAATAGCGAATCAAGAGAAATTAAAGAAGAAAAAAAAAGAATAGAATTGAAGTGAAGACGTGTTGTACTTGCATAAAGTAAAAAAAGCAAAAACATGTAGCGAGTAGGTATCAACTCCAGAAGAGTTAAATATGTTGCCTTTCAGTGGCACCAAACGCTATCTTGTTACTCGGGGTGAGACGTTTAATATTAACTGGATTTCTTACACGTATATATTTACATAGAGAGTTTAACTGAAGCGTTCGGATGGCGTGGCACTCCGACCCTTCTACATAGATCCGCCCGTGTCATATGTATATAAGTTCATATCCCTGTGTATATTCATACATACATACATATATATATATATATATATATACATATATATATATATATATATATATATATATACATATATATATATATATATATATATATATATATATGTTCATATCACAATGTATATCCATTTATATCTTTTGATATCCCAATGTGTGTGCACGCATACACACGCACGTGTGTCTACACACACATATATATGGTGTATATTCATTTCATATCCCTGTATATCCACGACATATTTTGGAAAAAAGAAGATAAAAAGAGAATTCCCATCACATTGGTAAAGATATCTTCTTCATGTTAAAAGAAACACCATCATTCCACTATTACACCTCCTCTCCACCATAAACCACAACAATTATTTTTTTCTTTAAAAAGAGATGTAAAGTGAGAGAAAGAGAAAGACCAAGAGAGAGACAAGAAGACACAGAAAGAGAGATCGAGAGAAGGGCATTGGTATTGGACTGAAGCGAATTCGAAAAGGAGGGAGAGAGCAAGATATTATATGAGAAAGCGGGGATGGGGAATGGAAAGCAGCTGGTGTGGAATGGAAAATATATCTAGGATTTAGCTATATTATATTAGGATCCATAATTTTTTTAAACATACAAGTACTTGGGCGCGTGTGTTGCGCGTGTACCTCATGTCATTAAGTACAACTATATATATATATATATATAAAGTAACGTAAATAAAAATTAAATAGAGAATTTAAGTTATTGAACTGATAAATGATGATCCTATTTAGCTAATTCGGAAAAGAAAAAAAATGCACACAGCACAAAGACGTGCTCAAACGACTAATAGCTATAAGCTGGTATCAAGGAGTACAGAAAAGCTATGAACCTGCGTTACAAAAATAAATCTCCTAATATTTGCAGGCACGAACTATATGTAAAGTAGTATACCACTTACTAAGCGGATATTCATCCGTCTACATAAATTTCGTATAAAAAAGTCTCATTTGTTCAAGATTTTATAAGAAAATAAAATTCGACTATTGTTTTTATTATTTGAATACTGAGACGCTAATCACAATTATTGAATTTCCTTTAGCTCTAAACAAAAAGAAATTGCGGGTAAAACAATTATATATTATTATCTCAGCAATATATACAACAAAACAATGTTTACTTGTAAAACGGTTCAGTTAAATTTGTTCACGTGGTTAGGGACACGTAGATCACAGTAACCAATAAGATTAAGATGCTCGTATCGAAATATTGTGAATAGACGCAAATAAGATAAGGGAAAATAGAGAGCCTGGATTATATGTCACACCCTAACAATGGTAAGGCATGACGGGCCCCCGACTCTCATCAGAGTCGAGCGAATCCTTAGATATTCGCTCTATCAAAACCTGTCATTTCAAGAACTTTTAAGAACATAGAAATCATTATCTTTATAACAATTATGAAAACTTTCAATCAAATAAGTACTTTAAACCAATTGACATCATCTAAAACACATACTCTTTTAAAATCCACAAATGACTCAACTGACATCACTTTGTCGACATCTCGACAAACATACCACAGGTCACTATCTGCAGAAGTCTCTAAGAAGTAAACTGAACCTTATGAGTCAGGATAGGGCCCTGACATACCCATAATCATACATATCTATACATGACTCAGCACAGCTCCAGAATGAGGTTGAACTTGCCAATCCTAGCTGACGTCCAAGCATCCTAGCTATACACTTAACCTGACAAACAATCTAGGGTTGCGGGCATGAACGCAGCGTCCCCAGGCAAAAAGCTGTCAGTACGGACAATGTACTGAGTATGTAAGGTGGTAACAAGTCATAATCATAATTTGACTTAGGAGAGAAGAAATCACAATCTAACTCGATACTTGCAACCTTCACTGGAAGAAACATAAATGTGCACACGAAGTCTCAAAACAATCTTTAAGTAAATAATGCAATCCAACACACATGCTGCTTCCGACATGTTAACAGAATGGTCCCTTCGGACAGCCGCTTCCGGCTAGTATCACAATAGTCCCTTCGGACAGCCGCTTCTGGCATAATAATGATGGCCCCTTCGGGCAGCCGCTTCCGGCTTAATAATGATGGCCCCTTCAGGCAGCCGCTTCCGGCTTAATAATGATACTTCCGGCTTAATATCACCATCGTATCAACACAAACTCAATCCAAAAATATCAATTTCAATTCATATCAATACAAAGAGATGATACTATGGAATGTAAACATAAATCGTGAATGAAATAAAGTAGTAAAATCTCACACCCCCTTCAAAGTGTTTTTGAAAATGAAACTTTATGTTTCCTTTAGTATAAAACTCATTTCCTCGAAATCATTAGTAAAACCATATACACAACTCAACTTGGCACCTTATGGGTGTTCCCTTCGGAACAAAATAGGAGTACAATATCAATAAACCATCACGAGGAACATATAATCCTTACTCGTCTAAGAATGGAGTCATATGGAGTACATATAGAATGAATAACAACAAGAATCATGCCAAAAGAAGAAAGGTTTGCCTTACATACCTTGTCGCTTACGTGATTAGCTTAACTTATACTTCCAAACACTGGCCAATCTACAATCAAGGTAAAGGAAATCACAAACAACTTGAAAGAGGTTCATATACTTGTCTAAGCTCGTAATTAACTTCCGTAATTCGAGCAGCATTTTCCCTGTAATCTTCGCTTCTTTCTAATTCCAATTCAATTTAACAACACAATCAGCAACCAACAACAACAAGAACGATCTCATATAAGCCTCTTTAAACTCAAAGCATCAACTCCCAAAGATATACACCAAAACAACCCGGTATACGCTTTGTATACGATATCTTCATACACTTTATTCTCCCAAATTCAAGAACAACAACTTATCAACAACATCGACAACAATATCAACAATCATTTTATATCAATATCCAACTAATTCTATCCATTTAATCATACCAAAACAGCCCCCAAGTTATTTGAGATCCAAAAATGATAACTGAACTTTCAACATAATTTTCTCTATTCTAACCCGTCAAATCTATCAATGATCATGGTAAGAACATCATTAACATCTTAAACATACCTTATATGATCAGCCACCACGAAACCAACATCCCCCAAGTTCAACTTTTAGCTTAAAACGATAGAAACAACTTGTTCTATACTTTACCCTTCACGAGCCTCGGGATTCGGGACCTCGAACTTGCTCGATTCTCCACTTTCTCTCTCTAACTCTCCTCTATCTCTCTCTAAAATTTTGTGGACAGCTTGATGTATAAATGAATAAATTTGTATGAATTTATCCCTTATATATGGGTCTTGGGTCGGTTTCCACCGACTTTGAGTTGGGTTGGGCCGAACCCACTGCCTAGCTTGACCTTTCTGTCTTAAAATGTCCATAACTTTTTATCCCTATGTCGTGTGAAGGCCCACGATATATGGTTGGAAAGATAATTCAATTATCTATAACTTTCACATTTGGCGTTTTCTCAAATTCCCAAATAAGTACGGGATTATGGCCTCCCGAAGTCAGATCACCCGAAAACGTAACTTAAAAATATCTTTTTGGAGGGCTTACACTTGGATTTGGCTCAAGGTTCCTTCTTGAGTTGTGTTTAAATTCACATATATTGTCCATATAACTTGTCATATGTCCTATATAAAAACCCCATCATATGGGCCCCACCTCATCTTACGGTTAAGGGCTATATATCTTTTAACGTATCATTCCAATCATATTGTACGAATTCCAAATAGCATACTCATGCCATCCTCATGCTAATACAGTAGAATTCCATCCTTTATACTTGTAATATTTTCTCCTCTTTGAGCTCACATTAAACCGTCTGCAACCTTAGTAACGCGAAATTTTCCGGGGTGTAACATTATAGAAGATCCTTCTTGAGCTGTGACTATGAATCTTAGTAAGCAATATCAAGAATATAAAATATACAGAAATATGGGAATAAGAGCTGCGTGTATTAGCTTGAATATCATGTGTTATAATAGGAATTACCTCCTCTATATATACTCAGAGCTAGGGGAACACATTCCATGTGTCACGCCCCTACTCATAATAAACCTTAAAGGCGTTGTAATAATGTACAATAAAGAAGGTCATAAAATCGCAATAATAGTGAATATGCAACGCCCCAGTTGTGTAATAGCGGGTGGCCGTTAGGCCAGTAGGTCTGGAGAAGCTGCACGTTACTCCGGACCTGCAGCTTCTACCGGTACCATAGACCTTCTTCCGGTGGTAACAATGCTAACTCATCTGCTGTCTCATCCTTCGTGCCACGTGTCTCGACCACATTGGTACAGTTAGATCCTTTATATTTCACCCACTACAGATAGTCCCCCCTACTTTTCGGGATTCGAACCGATTTTCCTGAGATGTGGAAGAGTTATCATAACAAGCATGTCTGAGACGCTTTAATTTAATGACAAGACACGCCGTCTGACGCTCTGTTTTTTGTAGAATACATGCCTATCATCGGGTGGGCACCGGTCTGCATACCCTTTCGCGAGGTCCCGAGGCAAAATGATGACCCTACGATCCTCATTATGACTTTAGATCTCTTTTCTACTTATAAATATACCTTCCTTCGATCCTCACTTCTTTTATCCCTTCTCTTGTATTTTTGAGGAGCAACGCTTCCCCAATTAGATTTCGATCATCGGAAAAGAAAAATTCTTAACTTATCTCTTCGTACCTCCATTATGAAAATAACATCATGTCTTCTCCCAGAAATGCCACTTCTTTTTCCACTGCTACCACCCGACCGCCTTTTGCCACTGACGGTCGTGCCGGAGGCGGCTAGACATGCAATCCTCCCGCCAGATCCATCATCCCCAAAAACTGGAATCGGGAAAATGATTTTACACCCAAAGGGGTATTACCAGCCATTTCCAGCTGTTGTTCCCCTCCCAAGGGCAGGTTCTTACCCGTTACTCACCCATCTGCCACTAGAAACACCGTTTCCGGTGTTTCATCGATTTTGTCCGGATCCGACCCTTCTTTCGAAAAAAGGGAAGGAGAAGGATAAGGATCTTCTTCAGTGGATCCCTCTTATTCCTGTTTAGTCCCCTTCATTTCGGAAGCAGTTTCTATTTCTACATCTCTTTATCTTGGGTAAATCCAAAGCCCGAGACTCCCATGTTGGTGACTACCAAACTCGGATCACCCCTAATCACCTCCCCGTAGTCCAAAGGGACTGCCAGTGGGATGACGCAGAAATCGTCCTCCCGGGTCCAGATGAGAGCATCACTTCTCACCGGCAAGGCTATTCCTTCATCTATTCGTACGCATTCTCAATGAAAATTAGAAAAGAGGTTGACGAGGTGATCTTAGAGATATGCTATAGTTATAAAGTGTGCATGGCCCAGATAGGCCCTTCAATATGGAGAGCGGTAGCGAGCATCCAACATTTTCCTGAACAAGCTCAAGTGGGCTTTTCTCTAGCCCATCTGATCCAAGTTTATTCTCCCCAAATCTTCCAGGAGGCATCATAAAGCTCACGAGGAGGGGCAGCAAATCTTTGACGATCGACCTTGATGATGACCATGACCGAGGGTGGCCAAAACGCTTTGTGATAATCAATACCATCGACCTGCTTCTTCTTGGTGATAGGGCCATCCCTGAGACCTGGAATGAAACTCGTAAGTGTATATTCCTTTCATAGTTCTTGCTTTTTTTAGCCTTACTAACGGAACCACAACTCCATTCTTTTTTTTTTAAATCAGCTACCGTCTGGGATCCCCCAAAGATCGAGAATGTCACGACCCAACCAGAGGGCCATGACGGGCACCAGGAGCTAACACACCGAGCACCTCTAATTATACATCTCGTAATCATTTCTGGGTGGACCATAAATATAGCTTATGGCCATCATAATCTGTAAGGACATATGTCATAACATAACGACACATCTATATATAATCTTCAACAATTATGCCCATCATCACCAGCCGTCAAGGCTACTAAAACGATACAACAATAAAAATCGGTGGGGTTATGAAATGTCTAACTGTACACACATGTCTATAAGCCTCTACATAGAATACAAGTGACCATGAAGACCGATACCAATAGACTGCAGCTCCGAAGTAAGTGGAGCGCTCCTGAGATTCCGCTGATGAAGCTCCTATGGATCAGATCTATCTACATGTCTACCTGCGGGCATGAACACAGTGTCCACAAGAAGGGACGCTAGTAAAAACAGTGTACTGAGTATGTAAGGCATGAATAACAACATAATAAGAAATATAGAACATAACAGGGGTTAAAGATAACCCGTACATTTGATTGCCTCTTAAGGCGGATACCATACATGCAACTTTAACCTTTTTAAATCAATATGTACATAAAATCATGGAAGACATCTGAGACATTTCAATAAATGTGCAAACATAAATAAATCATTATGGATATATCAAGAAAACACATATATCTATAGAAATGCCACAACATAGGCCACATCGTCACCCCTAAAAATATCACAACATAGGCCACATCGTCACCCTCTGTCAACTATGCCTTATATATATACATCACATCATAGGCCACAACATCACCCTCTGTGAAATGTGCCTTATATATGTAAACATCACATCATAGGTCACAACGTCACCCCCTGCCAACTATGCCTTATATATGTAAACATCACATCACAGGCCACAACGCCACCCTCTGTCAACTGTGCCTTATATATGTAAACATCACATCATAGGCCATAACGTCACTCCCTGTCAACTGTGCCTTATATATATAAACATCACATCATAATAATGAGTGAAGTGCAATAACAAAATGAAATAATAGAACTTGATAATGTCACAAAATAGCTTTACACACATATTATACTCGTAGCATGCATAAGGGTTCAAACATAAGCTACCACTTTAGCGGAGTGACGTAAGGTCGGTAATCTCCAATTTATATTATGGAACAACTACAATCGCTATGTCTCACCTTGAAGAACAAGTAACATAACATGAGATCAACAATAATGAATAAAATCGAGGAAATCATGAAATAAGCTCAATAATCTCATAATAGCATTAAATCATAAGCTTTGGAATTTCTACAATTAAAATCATCATCCTCATGTTCATCATAGAAACCATCTCATCTTTGGCATCATAAGAAGCTTTCAAGAATAATGAATTTCTAACTTTTGGAAGTAAGAAGTTTATGGAAACATATATGAAATCCTAACATAGGAATCATACCTTTAGAAAAAAAAGGGTTTATCCTTACATACCTTTTTGGTCTCCTACTACTTCCGTTTATTCTCCCGAGCTTGCAACTCTACACATAAACCTTCCATATTATCATTAGGCTCAATATCATACACTTTTCTCAAGCATTGAAATGAAATCTTTTTAGAATCTGCCGAAATTTGGGCAACATCTCCCCTATTTATATGCCTAGCCCGAAATCATAATTCAACAACCAACAACAATAACAACAATACCAACATCAACCACAATATTATCAACACCAATATATTCCATAAAATATCCCACACGACATTTGTCCAATTTTTCAACCAACCATAACAACATCCATAACACCATAATTAAAGAATTATATTTACTTTAATCTCAAATTAATCCAAAATCTCCTTTCACATTCACCTCATGGCCATCAACTTCAATTCAACACTTTATGATTTTTCTCCTATAATTCTTTCCTCTCTAAGACTTGCTAAATCTTTACATCATCTTAATCATGTAAATAATAGGATGAACATACCTTATAGTAGAAGAACTTCACTTTATTCACCCCTTTCCAAGATTAAGTTCATCACCACCTTGAAGAGAAACAAGAACAACTATCTTCCATGGATTTTCTTTGAGGTTTTGATGTTGGTATTCTCTATTAATAATTTGGAAAGGTTATGGAAGATTATGGAAGGTTATGGAGGATTATGGAGGATTATGAAATATTATGGAAGATTATAGAAATTATGGAGAGTTATGGAACCCTCAAGAGTTCTCAAGAACTCTTTAGAAAAGTGGGGGATGAGAAGATGGTGAAAAATGATTGGTTAGAGGGTTACTGTAGCAGTGCGTTTCTGCTCTGTCAACCTAACTTGTAACGTCCATAATTCTCTACTCCGATGTCATATTGGTGAGCGATTTGTTTCGTTTGAAACTAGACTCAACGAACTTCATTTTAGGATTTGGAAACACCTTTAAACTCCTAATATACTAGGAGATATACCCCTCCAAAGTTGACCCAAAATTCTATCCAAAATCTACCAATTTTTTCAAATTTTTGACAAACTTATTTTCTTCGATTTGCTTGATCCTGGAATCTTTTGAAACTCTCCATACATAATATTTATCATTAATCATGCTTGGTAATGTTCATGTCCTTTGGTTCCAAGGTTGTCTTTTCCGGTTACGACTTACGAGATCATAATTCATCCTTTACTCAAACAATATACTTGATAATGCTTCGTTCCTCATAATCCAAAGTTGTTTTACCTAGCCATAGCTCGACATACTTACGTTCAAATTTAATAAGTGCTTCTCCGAAAGTACGGGGTGCAACATCCTTCCCCCCTTAGAAACATTCGTCCTCGAATGTTGTGGCTTGCGAGCTTGCAACGCTATCATTAATTTCTGGAAATGGTTGTCCTCCTTTGGCTCCTGATATCCATACTATTATACTATGGGATCATTACTCTTCTTTCATATTCTCCCAATTCTTTGTCGAACTCACTCATTAGTTCTATATCCTCATGTTCTTATGTATGTACCCAGTGGTCAACTGATATCTAGCTACCGACCTGGGACCTGTTGCCATTAAGATGATTGCTACGGCTCCCTGCTGATCTGTGAGCACTCTTAATTGTTGTACCCTTTTGCCTTGCTCCTTACTTCTCTACTAGTAAGCAAATTTTCTTGTTCAGATATAACACCTTTTCTTGCTTGCTTCTTTGGTGCTATTTTAGATTATCCCTTTTTGTACCAGTCGACCTTGTATACATACCATGTCGTCTCCTTTCATATGACTATCATTTACTTCTTTGTCGTTTCTTTAGCCTACCTTGTCACACGCTTCCCTCTATTTTTTTATATTTTTTTCAATTAACCCCAAGTCGTCACGTTGTCCTCGAGCCGATTCCAAATTCTTTCCTATAAATCATTACCTTCATGTTAATCGTAATAAGCCTTCCTCTTTCACTCAATTCATAGCACCCTACATGTTCCATCAGTTTCTCCCTAAATCTCCCATAGGGTTTGTTTTTGTAAAACCTCATATGTAAGTCATTCTTGAATCATTTCCCGAAACACAACGTATCGCATTGACGAAACTTATTCTGTTTGAGTCGCTAAACCTTCATCATCTTGTCATGCCTCCTTTTCCACATTTGTCTCCTGATATACTTGCATTTAATCAATTTTCACTTTTCTTTAGCACATTCTTGACATATCGGTTCGTCTCGAAATTTGACTCCTTCAATCCAATACATTTCCCTCTTTTGAGCTTCAGAATATTGTCGCTCATCTTAGAACTGAATCTATCCCCCCCCCCCCCTTAAAGGAAGTTCTCATATAACCATAACCTTTTAGTGTTAACCGTCTTTGATAGTCACCTAGCTGACCTTAGCGATCCTTCAACTCCTCTATTCTATATAATGCCGGAGTTCTTTTCATCGCATGGTTTAACTTATTTTCCCTTTTGCTAGTTGAGTTCTTGTATCCAATCAAAATGCTTATACATATCGGATACAATTCAAATGCCTTCTTTATTGTCTTTTCACTTCTACCTCTCATGACTAGTAGTCCCCTGGGCTAATGAATTAATGGAGACATTGGAATTCATTAGGCCCTTTACGGAGAGTCCGACTATCCCATGCTCCTTTAATCCTAGTCTCTCCCCATGACTGTCTTCTTAATATCCTTGAAATTATCCTTACGTTGGGTTCCCAATTTCGATTTATATCTATACTATATCATTAGAAGTTAATATTCCACACCATCCATTCCCACGACTCGTCCTTTCATTAGCTTCGCTCATTTTGTCCTGTAATTCTTCTTAACTAGTTGTTTGCATCACAGCTGTGCATCATAGTCCTTCTAGTGGCCTGTTGGTTCTTGTTCTTGTCATGAAACCCCCACAAAGTACAGTCTTTCCTTTCTTCTTTCATCAAGTCTTCATCTTCGTTTATGATACTACAACTTCCTTTATGTATATATATATATATATATATATATATATATATATATATATATATATCGAACTTTCTCAATTTTCTTCATGATCGCATTTTTTTCATCTTTCACACAACCATTGTCTTAAAATTTCAATTTGTTTTCCTTTGGGAAAGCCTACTGACTCATCAACTTTCTCTTTGTTATCGGTGGCCACATAATTCCCTTTAACCATTTCATTGACACCTCCTCTTTCCTTTAGTCCTCATAGTTTCTTTTACTTGTAAAATGCTTGTTTCCATTAGTCATCCTTTAGTCTTAGGTTAGGAGACTTTGGAGTGTTCCGTTACGAGTGCAAATCCTCTTTTGACGCTGAAAATCTCTTCTTAAGGTACTTTCTTCCCTCAAATAGGTGTACCAATCATGGGTTCACATCTATTCCCGTGGTTAAATCTCAAGAGTCTAAAGTTTCCTCGTCGCCCTCAGAAGATCTGTTTATTTCTTCTCAAGGATGCACATTTGTTCATTATTTACAACTTTCTTGGTTCTAGCTATGAAAATGTATAGGTTGGTTCCAGGGTACTCACGTTCATCCCTTGTCACGTATAACATTACTCTATCTCCTATTGATTTATTTAAATTTGATCCTATCGTCTGCTTTCCTTCTTTCGTCCTAACCTTTTCCTCAAATATATATTACCTGGCCCTCAATAGGTATACGTTTCCCTTGTCCAAGTTTCATTCCCCTTCAATTCATGATATCATAACCTTCTTTTTCCTAATACTCATGCTTACATATTTGGTTTCGCTATCGCTATCCGACTTTAATTTTCGAGAACACCCAATCCCGATTCTTTCCGTAGCGCTTGCTACCTCAATTTTGACATACAACACTATTAATACTTTTAACATGTCGTAACATCAATCATAAGGGTATACATAATACTTGATGTAACCACTCGTGATGTATCTTTTTATTGCTTTTCAACACCTTTTCTTGTGAGATCTCCCGTTGCCATTGGATTTTGTCCTGAATCTGTGGCTTTAATACATCTCCCTTCTCTTTTCCCCAACTATCCAGAGAATTCTAATTGTAAAGATCATATGCTTCTAATTTCCCTCGGGCTATTCTGGCGTCTCATATTCTTTTTTTTTTGTATGTCTAAATCTGTGGGTCCTCCTAGCATATCTTTCTATGTCCTAACTGTGAATCCCGACAATATAACTTTACTTAAAAATATTTACTCGTATTTGTACCCTGTCTCTTTGTCGAAAATAATCAACCTCACATCCTTTACTTTCCTGTAGCAACCAAATCGACCCTTGTGATATTTTATCTTCACTTGTACCCCTACTCTCTTCTCTCCTTACCCATAAACTGACATCGCACGTAATTTCTCCATCTTTAATAACCTTCACAACACCCGTCTGAAAAAAAAAATTACGGTAAAGCCTTCTTATAAAGATCAACTAGAAATGCACCACATATTCCTATGGCTGATACAATCTTTACTTCCTTTGTCGGCCAAGCAACATCACATTTAGAAATTATAGAAACTATCCAGAAAACGATCATAACTACAATCCAACCTACCTAACCATTTCTCATTATTGAGTTCAAGGTCATCATTAATACCCGAAGTAACTTAGCAATAATAATTCTCAGAATTAAATATTCAGAATTCCTTTGAAGTCGAACGACTGGTTACTTCTAAATCCCAATGTAACCTCACATCATATAGGAAAGTCCGATGAAGCGAGTATGTGTACCTGTCATTAACCCGTCCTCCTCTTATGTACATATATAGACTTCTAGAGTATAACTTCCCCTTACTCGTTAACTTCCTTTCCCATATCAATATCTTTTCTTTATCTCTTACTCACCAATCTATAAATCGTAATACTGCATTTGAATTCTTAGTATCAACTTTCCATATATCTTCAATAAATCTCAATTCTCTGAGATCTCAAATGCGCTCATTCTAACTCCTTAATTACTAATCCTTTTTCCCTCCAAGGTTCTTCCCTTAAATTAAAATAAAATCATTTTAAAACTTTTCTTGGAAAGCGTCTCATAATGGTTCATTCAATCATGACTTACCAAACATCCAATGGTCACATTCTCCCTTCATTCTTTCTTTATAGCATAGATAGTCAAACAATTCAATTTGTAAGAATTTCGGCAGAGTTTCCTCTATACTTCTTACTGCCTCATTCCTGTACACAGTCCAGAAAACACACCCAATGCCTCACAGGGCGATCACATATACTCAAAACATCTAGCTCGAGTTCTTATATCAAAGTCTATCAATATTACTAAGGCAGGAAACATACCTTTCGGACGAACAACTTTAATTCTCATCAATTACCTCATAACGACATAATCAACTACTCATCCACAATCAAAACATTTAGGATTAGAATCAGGGACATCACATCCTATAATTTAGCTCTACGGCATGATCCAAGATGAGAAATAAGGGTCGATCATTCAAAAATGCCCTGCGGCCTCTTATTTATAAGTGTGGCACGCTTCATACCCATAAACAAGACTCTACTGGACACGGCTCGTAGACACTCCCTAGGACGAACTACTCTGATACCACTTTTGTCACGACCCAACCAGAGGGCCATGAAGGGCACCCGGAGCTAACACACAAGGCACCTCTTAACATACATCTCGTAATCATTTCTGGGTGGACCATAAAGATAGCTTATGGCCATCATAATCTGTAAGGACATATGTCACAACATAACGACACATCTTTATATAATCTTCAACAATTATGCCCATCATCACCAGCCGTCAAGGCTACTAAAACGTTACAACAATATGAATCGGTAGGGTTATGAAATGTCTAACTATACACACATGTCTAAGAGCCTCTACATAGAATACAAGTGACCATGAAGACCGATACCAATGGACTGCAGCTCCGAAGTAAGTGGAGCGCTCCTGAGATTCCGCTGATGAAGCTCCTATGGATCAGATCCATCTACATGTCTACATGCGGGCATGAACGCAGTGTCCACAAGAAGGGACGCTAGTAAAAACAGTGTACTGAGTATGTAAGGCATGAATAACAACATAATAAGAAATATAGAACATGACAGGGGTTAAAGATAACCCGTACATTTGATTTCCTCTTAAGGCGGATACCATACATGCAACTTTAACCTTTTTAAATCAATATGTACATAAAATCATGGAAGACATCTGAGACATTTCAATGAATGTGCAAAGATAAATAAATCATTATGGCTATATCAAGAAAACACATATATCTATAGAAATGCCACAACATAGGCCACATCGTCACCCCTAAAAACATCACAACATAGGCCACAGAGTCACCCCCTGTCAACTGTGCCTTATATATATATATATATATATATGTACATCACATCATAGGCCACAGCGTCACCCCCTGTCAACTGTGCCTTATATATGTAAACATCACATCATAGGACGCAACGTCACGCTCTGTCAACTGTGCCTTATATATGTAAACATCACATCATAGGCCATAACGTCACCCCCTGTGAACTATGCCTTATATATATAAACGTCACATCATAAGAATGAGTGCAGTGCAATAACAAAATGAAATAATAGAACTTGGTAATGTCACAAAATAACTTTACACACATATTATACTCATAGCATGCATGAGGGTTCAAACATAAGCTACCACTTTAGCGGAGTGACGTAAGGTCAGTAATCTCCGATTTATATTATGGAACAACCATCATCGCTATGTCTCACCTTGAAGGAACAAGTAACATAAAGTGAGATCAACAACAACGAATAAAATCGAGGAAATCATGAAATAAGCTCAATAATCTCATAATAGCATTAAATCATTAGCTTTGGAATTTCTAGAATTAAAATCATCATTCTCATGTTCATCATAGAAAACATCTCATCTTTGGCATCATAAGAAGCTTTCAAGAATAATGAATTTCTAACTTTTGGAAGTAAGAAGGTTATGGAAACATATATGGAATCCTAATATAGGAATCATGCCTTTTAGAAAGAAAGGGTTTAGTCTTACATACCTTTTTGGTCTCCTACTACTTACGTTTATTCTCCCGAGCTCGCAACTCTACACATAAACCATCCATATTATCATTAGGCTCAATATCATACACTTGTCTCAAGCTTTCAAATGAAATCGTTTTAGAATCTGCCGAAATTCGGGCAGCATCTCCCCTATATATATGCCTAGCCAGAAATCATAATCCAACAACAAACAACAATACCAACATCAACCACAATATTATTAACACCAATATATTCCATAAAATATCCCACATGACATTTGTCCAATTTTTCAACCAACCATAATACCATAATTAAAGAATTATATTTACTTTAATATCAAATTAATTCAAAATCTCCTTTCAAATTCACCTCATGGCCATCAACTTCAATTCAATACTTTATAATTTTTCTCCTGTGATTATTTTCTCTCTAAGATTTGATAAATCTTTACATCATCTCAATCATGTAAATAATAGGAAGAACATAACTTATTGTAGAAGAACTTCACCTTACTCGCCCCTTTCCACGATCAAGTTCATCACCACCTTGAAGAGAAACAATAACAATTATCTTCCATGGATTTTCTTTGAGGTTTTGATATTGGTAATCTCTCTTAATAATATGAAAAGGTTATGGAAGATTATGAAAGGTTATGGAGGATTATGGAATATTATGGAATATTACGAAAGTTTATGGAAAATTATGGAGAGTTATGGAACCCTCAAGAGTTCTCAAGAACTCTTTAGAAGTGTGGGGGATGAGAAGACGGTGAAACAAATGATGAAAAATGATGGGTTAGAAGGGTATTTATAGGTGTGTTGGGTCAGGTACTATACCAACCCGGGTACTATAGCAACCCGCTTACTCTAGTAGTGCGTTTCTTCTCCGTCTGCCTAACTTGTAACGTCCATAATTCTCTACCCCGATGTCATATTGATGAGAGGTTTGTTGTGTTGAAAACTAGACTCGACGAAATTAATTTTAGGATTTTGAAACACCTTAAAACTCCTAATATACTAGGAGATATAGCCCTCCAAAGTTGACCCAAAATTCTGTCAAAAAATCTACCAATTTTTCCAAATTTTCGACAAACTTATTTTCTTCGATTTGCTTGATCCTGGAATATTCTTAAACTCTCTATACATAATATTTATCATTAATCATGCTTGATAATGGTCATGTCCTTTGGTTCCAAGGTTGTCCTTCCCGGTTATGACTTATGAGATCATAATTCATCCTTTATTCAAATAATATACTTGATAATGCTTCGTTCCTCATAATCCAAAGTTGTTTTACCTAGCCATAGCTCGCCATACTTATCAAATTTAGTAAGTTCTTCTCCGAAAGTACTGGGTGTAACAGAGAATCTCGAGGATTGGATCCACAGCATACTGGATGTCTTTACCCCGTACCTAGAAATACTCTTCGAGGACCGATAGTGGATCCCCAGCAACCATGGTAAGTCCTCTTTTAAGATCGATTCCTCGCCTTTCCTGTTTGACTGAGCTACCAGATACTTACATTTGCATTCTTGCTGTCCCAAATTTATTGAAATCAACTCCTGCACCCCTCATTCCAGAAGTTCCTGGAGATGTGTCTGCAGCCCTCGAGAGAGTGGATTAGATTAATGAGCGCAAACGTGCTCGAAAGAAAACTTTTTCAAGTCCTCGGTCTAGGGTTAAACTGACCAAAAGAAAGCTAACAAAAATCTTGGAAGGGGCCGAATCAATCCTTCAATCAACTTCTCAACTACCAGCTAGAAATACTAGCATTCAGCAGATTGTGGATCTAGAGAGTCCGGATGAAGACGACCTGCCACTTTCAAGGAACATTGGTGGGATCAGCATTCCTGGTGCTGACGACAAGAGCGAACCTGCACTGTGGGCTGAAATGGACATAACCAAACGTGGAGCCTCGATGACCCAAGCTACCTTCGCCCCAGTAGGATCCGGATCCGCTGGCCTTCATGCTCGGGTTCCTGCTATCACGACCCAAGGTAGATGGGCCATGACTGGGACCCGAGCCCTACCTGCCGAGCACCACTAAACATACGTATATCTCATAGTCATATCTGAGTAGGCCATAATACTAACTCATAGATATCATAAGTTGTATGGGAGACAAGCCCAAAAATAATATACATTGTCAAGCTGAAACCAAGTATACAAGCTGGACCAGACTATCACACACATCTAACCGTACATACTATCTACAAGCCTCTACTGGAGTACATGATATAACGTGGCCGGGATAGGGACTCGCCATACCCATGCAAATGCATATCCAACTATGCTGACTCATAGAGTAACTCCAGAGCAAGTGGAGTGCCATGACACTGCTTGCTGAGCTGGTATCCTACTGAGAGATCCGTCAAGATGTATCTCAAGACCTGCAGGCATGAAACACAGCGCCCCTAGCAAAGGAATGTTAGTACGGACAATGGACTGAGTATGTAAGGCATGAAAAAAATAATCAACATAATGGAGACATGAGTGTAACATGAAACATGAGAGAGAAAATAAACCTGTATATCTGAGCTATTTCTATATACCAATGATATGCATAAATACTGTGCATGCATGCATGAGGTCATACATTTATATATGCGTATATAACGCCTGTCTAGCCTGTCACGACTCGGCTAAGGGCCATGACAGATACCCGGGAATAACCACCGAGCACCGCTCATACTATTAGTAATCATACTCATAATCGTAGAAAAACCAATTTTTTTTCATTTAAAACACATTTTACCTTTATATACATAAGCCCTTCGGCTATCAAAACAATATATATGTATACAATAAGGACATCGTGAGACCATACTACCCACACATGCGTATCTACGAGCCTATACTAGACTACTAGACATATGGACGGGACAGGACCCCGTCGTGCCCAAAATATGTATACACAAAAATCATAAGCAATGGCACCTCTGAAACAATAGAGTGATCTCAAGTCTGCTGATAGCTCCTATGAATCTGGATCACCTCCCCGTCTACCTGTGGGCATGAACACAGTGTCCAAAGAAAAGGGACGTCAGTACGAACATTGTACTGAGTATGTAAGGCATGAATGAAATGAGCATAATAGAGCAATCATAAGACATGAGGAAAAGGTATAACCTGCTTAACTTTTAAGAGTGCATATTAATCATATTACATGTATCATCGTATCACATACGTCATCATATCACATATACCATCATCGGTAACCCATGTCCGGGTAACCATCATATGCTGCCCACTAGTGGTGTCATGCCCAGCCATCTAGGATCGGTGTAAACATAGAAGCCCGCCTTAGCGGTGACATGCCCGACCATCTTGACGCGGTGGAATCGTATGCAGCCCGCCTTCGCGGTGACATGCCCGGTCATTTAGGCACGGTGGAATCGTATCATCATGTGCTCATCATAAACTTATCATCATCATCATCATACATTTATCATAAAACATGCATTAGAACTTAAAGGCAACCATATCTATGTCGGGGTGACGTGAGGTCGTGAACCCCCGATTGCATTATGGAGTGATCGTATTCGCCATATCTCACCTTGAAGGGACTAACATTTGAGGTGAGTGTACACAAGGAACAACATCAATGGAACCATACTTAGGATCATTAACCTCATGGACATCATATCTTACTTTAAGATTCTTTATACTTAAACTCATCATCATCATTATCATGCTCGTGTCGTATATCTTTTCTTATCTAATACATATATGGCTCTTTATAGTCATGGACTCATAATTTCCGTTATATAGGAAAATCATGGAAAAAAATAGGAAGATTCATGCCATAGGAGTCATGCCTTAGAAGGAAAAGACTAGCCTTACATACCTTTTCGTTTAGCTATTCTATCGCTTGATCGTTCTCCTTCAATGCTCACGTTTCTACTTTCAAGAGAGTTCGTATTAACATTAGCTAATCGATCACATGAACATGCTTAACTAAAGCTAGGGAAAATTGGGCAGCATTTCCTTTGTTTATACAACTTTCCTTATATCATATATCAACTCCCAAACATCTATCATAACATTCACAATATTATAACCAACAATCTTCATTCACTCTACATTATCCACGTTTCCCAATTTCACTTCAATTCCTCCATAATCATGGTCATAGTTCACTTTTACATTTCCTCACATATAATGCTTATCCCATGTCCTTAATATCATTTATAACACAATCATAATTACAAAATATCAAGAATTATGACTCACTCCAAGTTACTACTCAAAATCTCATTATTCTCATCTTTGTGACCCATTTTCTATTCTTTTCATAATCTAAGTCTTCCAACCTCTCGATAACTTAAACAACATGGAATGATTATAAAACTTACCTTAGCTAGTGTGAGAATAAGCCTTGTGTGGAAATACTCCTCGTGATACAAAACCCTAGTTCACTTCCAATGGAATTTCTTGGCTTGGATGAACTTCAATGAGTTTCATACAGTTGGTTTTCTTAGTTTGATGAAGTTGATCATAAATTTCTCTTGGGTTCTTGTGGAAGAAGTGTGAAGAGCTTTCTAGAGTGTTATTGAAGTGTGAAGTGAGGAAATGAAATAAATTGGATGAGGTTGGGTCCTTATATAATTTTTTAAAATCTGTCCCGACACCATTCTACGGACCAACATACGGTCCGTATCTTTTATACTGGCCGTAGATTTGGTCCAGTGGAAGACCCATTCCGAGCAGAACATACGGCCAGTATGTTGGACCGTATGTTGCCCAACTTTCCGGAATTCGTTCTCGTCGACTCGTTTGATCTCCAATCCTTATGGAACCTTCTTAACACTTGTTTAACACCTCATTAACAATCTAAGGGACATTATAACTCTTCTCCAAGACATCATTAAGTCATCATTAACTTATTACTCATAAATCCTTTCCGATACATAGCATATACCTTGCCTTTCTTGGCAAACTTCCGTCTCTTACCTCGAATGTCTTTGGAATCTCATTTAGAATCATCAAATGCCATTTATTACTTATTGAAACAGCGTATACTTTGTGCCCTTCGTTAGTCTATTCACTGTGCATCAACAGAAAACTTTCCGAGGTGTGACATAGCCACTGTGGGCATCCCATCGTATCGTATCGGCCGGCATCGTCATCATCATCATCGAATCATCATATGACCAATTAATCAGATGGTAGTCCGTATATAACGCCGTCACCTTCCCCATACCCCATATATATAATATACGCGCATATAGCGCCTGAAGGGTCTCAGGTCTGTATATGCATATGTATATATAAATACAATGCAATGCATGAAACATGATAGGAGTACAAGTGAATCTAAAAGACCAAACTGGATCTAAGTAAGACTTTCTGAAGATAGCAATATGGAGCATGAATCAAATGAATCATTCCTAACTCTAAGAGTAGAGTCATTAAGGATTAACGTTACGTGTACGTTCGGTTCACAAGGATCATGCCAAAAAGAAAGAAAGGGATAGCCTTACATACCTTATCGTCTCTTTAACTACTCAACACCTATCTTACCAAGCTTGTAAATCTACATTCAAGATGAATCATACTAAAGGAAACTCTTTGAAACTCTCATAAGGTCAAACTAAAGTAATTGGTAAGCTAATGAATATTGGACAACATTTCCCTTATGTCCTCTACTTCCACCAACTCCAAAACAACTCCCAAAACCACAATAAATCATCAAAAATATTACACTCAACAGACTACAATCAAATTATACCCAATTCAATCCCAAGACTTCTTTTCATAATCAATCCAAAACAAAAACCTCAACACAATTTTATGGGCCGTAACTTTGGCCGTATTTCTCATATTTGCAATCTGTCAATTTTATTGGAAAGAAGACTCTCTGAACTTGAATTTACATATGTTATGCATTCCGTAACTCCTCATATGCTGAGAGCTATGCCTCCCTCAATTTGGACCAAAACTTTTGTCCAAAATTCTGCCAAGTTTTCCCAAAGTTTCGACAAACTTGATTTCTTAAATTCGCTTGATCCCGGAACCTTTAGATACTTTCTTAACACTTGTTAAAAGTCTTCCTTAACCTTATAAGGGTTCTATGGTCTCTTTGGCTTATGCTAGTTTACCTCTGACACAACCAACGCAAAAATTTTCGAGGTGTAACATCATATATATATATATATATATATATATATATATATATATATATATATATATATGGTCCGTATCCTTGGGCGTATAACATTATTTGGTTTGTATAGTTGGCCGTATAATAGCACCTCTAAAACTGCCTTCTTTGGAAAATTTTAAAATCCTTAAATACGGTCCATATCTCAAAATACGGACCATATCTCAATTATACGGTCCATATTCTATACTTTCCAGATACAACTTTTAACGAACCTTTCCGCTTCGATTCACTTATTATCAAATCCTTCTGTAACTTACCAAACATGAACTTAAATGCTTTTAAGCATAAGCTAAACATGTCCAACCTCGAAGGCAAATCTCGGTGTCCAAAATTAAGACAGCTAACATACAATGAATCTTAATGCATAAAACTACAAGGTGTAACATTCTTCCCCCCTTAGAAACATTCATCCTCGAATGTTAACATTCGTCCTCGAATGTTAACTTCCAGGAATTCTATAAAATTTTTGGCAGAGTTTCTCCTGTAACACACCAGTACCAACCTGCCACACAGCAACCCAAACCATACAGTGCCACACAGGGCCACAACAATCAATAATATAAATAGCCTCACACGACCAGTAATCATAAGAAATGGAACAATCACACTTGCAGGCTATGATGTTTCAGTCTGGTCCCTCTTGGTAAAACAAGCGTGGATATCAGAATCTCCTCTCTTCCTCAGCTTCTCAAGTCATTTGCTCTATATTCACATTCCTTCATAATACTTTTACTAAGGTTGCATCTCTGGTTGTCAATCCATGAATCTAGAACTTAGCGATCTGAGAGGGTAATAGGAACTTTCTGGTACAATGACTATTCTGTTATCTGAAATTTATCAACTGGCGCGACTCTGGGAGGATTCCCAACACATTTACGAAGCATGAACATATGATAGACTGGATGTATAGATTCCCAATATGAGGGTAATCTAACTCGTAGGCTATTTGGCTCACTTTGCTTGTAGTCTTGCGAAGGCTAAAATATCCAGGGGTAAACTTGTCCTCCTAATCAAATCTCATACATCTCATCAAATTGAAATTCCAAATCTTAAACCGTCTGATACTCTTCCGCTCTTATAGGGCTTCATACAGGCTATCTGAATGTTGCTATGATGACTACAACCATATGCGGATTCAAGCCACATTAACTGATCATCCCGACTTTCTTACAGGTCCAACATACTTGCTCATAACATATCCTTAATGTCTGAAAAGTGCTCTCTATCTACTCATCTATATCAGGGTGGAGGCAATACTGGGGTGTTTTCTAGGTTTCTCTTAATATGCAGATCTTCAAGCGTTAGTAGAGAACTGGGCACCTTACTGAATGAACAGGAATGCTAGGCTACCGGACAATTCCACACATATAACTTACGCAATTTCTTACAATTACAAAATTAATACAAATTATTCTTTCATTCCATAACACCATATCCATATATTACCTCGGTCTTTCAGGCTTCTGTTTATTTATCAATGGACTATGAACTTTGTAATATTTCCTTTTTATCGATCCACCAAGGTCATGATACATCTTTGTTACCTCTGAGTAGACCATCTACCCTTGCTATATTTATCATAAAGTCGGTTCGATATCTTAGGAATCCACCTTGCTGAGATACTCTTTCCCTGAATCCACTTTCGAGCTTAGGTTAGGAGATGTACCATATCTGGGATACTATATCTTTACTCAGGTTTCCGACATATGCCATACTTTGCTATTAATATTCTTGTCTATGCTACGCTCCACCAATTGAAACTCTATAGTGATCTTGGCAAGCTTCTCATATACTTATATCATCCCTATGATACATGATTCTATACCGTTTAGCTATCCCCTAGAATAAATATATCCATTTCGATGCTAGATCTATCCTTATCCTTCTTAATACAATCAAGCCATTTTACGCGAACTTATTCATCATTATCCTTCTTCATCTCCGTTACTAACATTTTGTTCCTCATTTAGATCTATCTTGTTCCATTTTACTTGCAACGCGACTTTAATTCCTTTACGTTCTGAATCTTCTATACCTGAAATTCTTGTATCATCTATAAGCTTTTGCTTCCATGTTATCATACCCAATCGTTCTTTGTTTCTTCATTACTGGAACTTTCATAACATCTTTTTCTAGTAACTTCGAGTAAAACCTTCCTTGGAGTCCTATTTCCCACCCTTTTCCTAGTCATGCATAGGACTGACTGGTTACGTCTATCATTAAATCATTCTTGCATCTTATCATTCTACTTGTATAATTATCCTTTTGAGGTGGTTGTCGATTCCTTTTTGCTGCTATCTTTCTATCCTCTAACAATGTATACTCCTGATTTCATACTTGTCGTCTCATCTTCCCCCCTTAAGGTTGTAGCCCAATACTCTGTAACTAATATCCCGTTATCCTCTCTTTTTCCTATAAAACATACTCCCAGCGAATCCACATCTAACATGACTGTAGCTGTTCGCCGTCCGAGTCTATCTAGTCAATCACACATACATGTAAAGGGTCACATATCCTCATAGACATACTTGCCCTAGATGGGCCTAATCTTTCATCGAAGAGATCTTCATAATTCTCCTTACTGTTCTTCCAGAAATTATCTTTCTTCTATTATTCGCTTTCCCATTTCATCACTGCAATGGTATCTAGTATAGTATTCTATTTCCAAAAATCCACCCTGATTGTTACCTGAGCGCTCACTTCTTTAGGCAGATCTCTTTTAGACCACAAGTTCATCTCATTAATGAAGGGCATATTTGTATCAATTTGCGACTTCAAACTCCTCCAATTCCCCTTATACAAATAATTCTTTCCAAATATCACTCACTTCCTTCATTAGCTATTCAACCCTGTATTTCTAACTCAATATTCCCGTGATAATAAAACTTTTGGAGAGAAATTTTTTTGTACCTTATGTCACACCCCAGTCCTGATAGGGCATGATGGGCACCCGACCCTTTACTTAGAGCCGAGCGAACCTGCTAGTTCTCAGTATATTCATAGTCTCACTGGACTCTTAAATCACAAAATGAAATGCGTAATGAAAGCTTTTAAAAAACATTCCTTTCATCTTTCTCAACTCAAGTAAAATCTGTAATCATATGAAATTTGTATCATAATGCATAATGATACATCGACTTGCAGAGCCGCTTGCAAGACTGACATGCTATATACGTGACTCTGTCTGCAAAGTCTCTAACATAAATCAATATACCATAACATAGATACTCTGACTAGGCAACACTCCGGAAAGAAATGGAGCTCGCCAATCCAGCTGGAACATCTTCTAGCAATATCCTCTACTCATCTGTATATACCTGCGTGGCATGAAACGCATCGTTCACAAGAATAGACGTCAGTACGAGCAATGTACTGAGTATGTAAGGCATAAACAGTGACATAGTAAGAAATACCGAACATGGAAAATTAATATAATGAATGTATGGGGATAAAGTAATATAAACAAGATCAACTTGTGCCTTTGAATGCCCTTTTAAGGCGAACGTCGTGCATACTTAGCTTTTTAAGAATTTTTCCATACATATCCATACATATATAATATCTCGTCCGGTCGTTAAGGCGTAGTAATATATATATATATATATATATATATAGATACATATATTGATATACATGGCCCTTTCCGGGACTCGGTGGTATCTTACCTGGCCCTTTCGGGACTCGGTGGTATCTTACCCGGCCCTTTCGGGACTCGGTGGTATCTTACCCGGCCCTTTCGGGACTCGATGGTATCTTACCCGGCCCTTTCGGGACTCAGTGGTATGCCCAACTGATCAGTGGGATGCAATGCATACATACATACATACATTCATACATAAAAATACATAAATGAAACCAACATCATCATTAGCATTACCATTGTCACTATATCATTCCTTAAAAGATCAACCATCGCGAGATGAAATCGACGATGTCACGGGAGTCTCGAGAATTATGAACTTAGGTAGCACTGGAAATAGAATAGTCATCATCGCTATATCTCACCTCGAAGGAACGAGTAACATGAGGTGAGACCATCAACAATAAGTATGGTAGAGGGATTCATGGAATGGCTCAATAATCTCATAATACGCTCAAATCATAGCTTCGGAGTTTCAAAAGAAGAGAATCATTATCATCGTCACAATCATCATAGAACATATTCCATTTAACGTCATAAGAGGTTTTAAGAGTCATGAACTTCGAGCTTTTGAAAACAAGGCTATTATGGAAACATTTATGGAATCATAACATAGGAATCATGCCTTTGAAAGAAAGGGACGAGCCTTAACATACGTGTTCGGCCTCCTACTAGCTATGCTTATTCGTCCGAGCTCGTAAGTATATATTTAAGAGAATTTATACTAATGTTAGCCTCTTCATCGTACACTTATTCCAAGTTTCAAACCGAACTATTCTATATTCTGCCGAAAATCGGGCAGCATCTCCCCCGTTTATATGCCTAGCCCGAATTCTCAATTCAACAACCAACAACAATCACAACAACACCAACATTAACCATAATATTTCCAACTCCAAAATACTTCATAAACACCCCATATGGTGTTTGTCCCATATTTCCATCACAGAATCATTTTATAACAATTTTACAGCGCCTTCTCCATAAATAAACTAAGATTAATGATAATAGCAAGAGATTCATACCTTTCTCTTGATAAGAATTCTATATCTTCACTCCTCCACATTGATCTTAAGCCACAACGCATTAATACACAATTTTGTAGTTGAAACTATACGCCGTCTTGACCGGAATTTGGGAATTATACCTGGTTTCGGGCTAAAAAGTTGGTGTTGGAAAGTTGGGGAATATTCTGGAAATTTTGAGGAGTTTGGTGTATTTGGGACGAAAATGAGGGGGTCTCCCCCTTAAAATAGCGGTCCAGGTTCTGCCTGGACCGACTTAAAATTCCTTTAGCACGTTCGCGTCCCCTTTGGGCGCATTCGCGCTGACTTATTTTTCTGACTACACCTTCGTTTAGTAAAACAGTCATAACTCTTGATCCCGATATCGTGTGAGGGACCACGACATATGGTTGGAAATTTAATTCAATTATCTACAACGTTCATTATTTGTTTTTTTCCAAATTCCAAGCTAATAATATCGTTTTGGCCCCTCCAAGTTAGATCATCCAAAAATGTTTCCTTGAATCGTCGTTTTGGAGGGCTTATGCCCATATTTGGCTTAAGGGTCCTTCTTAGGACTTGCTCAACTTTCCATGTACTACTTGTATGTATCTTCATATGTCCTTTATAAAACTCCGGTATGTGGTCCCCACTTAGCTTGCCGCAACGAGGGCTTTTCATCAAGTGCCATATGAACCAATTCACCCCATATGGTCTCCAGATGTCATATATATGTTATTATTACATTCTTATAATATAACCTTCATCCTGAATCTGAGCCTCAAATTTTGTTCAGCGCGTTCGCGCCTCGTAGTGGCCCGTTCGCACTGTATTGGCCCTTGGCCTTCTGCGCGTTTGCGCCACTCCCTGGCGCGTTCGCGCAGACCATTTTCTGGTATGCCAGCCCAACTCGTAACGTCCATATCTCCTTACCCTGATGTCCTATTGAGGAGCGTTTTGTTGCGTTGGAAACTAGACTCCCCGAAATTCACTTTAGACTTTTGTTTCACTTCAAAACTCTTAATATACTAAAACATATTCTCTTATTTAGACCAAAATTTCAGACCTTGCCCAACTTTCCTTCAAAGCCTCGAAAGCTTAATCTCCTTAGTTTACTGGTTTTCCAATACTCCTATAACCTGTTACGCGAACTCGGACTCTTGTAATCGTAAAATGAGCACCTATGATCTTGCATCTTCTTGACAATAACCCCAATATCTGCAATTGAATAGCTAATACCTAATGAATCTCAACGTACAGAACTATGGGGTGTAACACCTTAGTCTTACCTTTTTCTTACATATTCCTATGGATTTGTCTTATATATTCCTATGGATCAACTCATGATTGATATATCCTTATTCTCATACCTCTGTATAACATCCTTTCCTAACATACTCTATACGATAAGAAAACCCTTGTCAATATCTAGCTCATTGAGTAACATACATCGTTCTCTTACCTTTTCTGACCAATCATTTTCCTTTTTATATTCGAAACAATAACTATCATCTGACGAATCTTGCATTCCATTTCATATCACCTTTAGGCATTAAGCATCATCATCGTTACAACTAATAGTTTTCTCCCTTTTTCCGTAATTCGTGTTTTACCTCTTTCTGCTCATAAATCATTTATATATTTACACTCAAGTGTCATATTTAAACACATACGTACCCTTTTCACGTCTTACCTCGAGGGAAATTTACAACTCCCATCTAATCATATCGATGTCTTATTAATAAAACACTTCTAAGGTTGCTAACCACTCATAGTATAACCACAATCGTTTGCTATCGCCCAACTGAAAATTCCATCAAGCTTCTCTTCTTTTTAAGTCCCGTCAGTAATACTCCAAAATTTATCTTAACAGAATTGCATATAATATATCGATACCACCGTCAAGGATGTATAAACATTATTTCCACAATAATTGTGCCTAACGTCATCACTCATCCCCACATACTATACTATCACCCCTTACTTACAAGTCATTCGTATCTTACTGATTCCCTTTAACACCCATTATTCGTAATAATGTAAGTACAATTTCTTCATTGAACTATGCTCCCCACACATACCTTTCCTATTTTATTATACCATTACCTTATACAATATATATTTTTCCACCATTCTATCAACATATTCACCATTTTAACCCATCGTCCAACCATAGATTTCACTTAAGGTTCCTCTTTAATATTGCTCTTTCTCCTTTCCTTAATATATTCATTGGGGAATTATGGAACCGTTGTTGCATAACATAAAACATATCAAAATCATACTTGCTTAATTTTTAACACTTTATCAAAGCGACAAATATACCTTCCATTATTAGTTGCTCTGGTCCCGAAATTTTGACGGATGTGAGCCTCTCTATGGCCCTACTCTAGAACCCTGATCTTTCACGAATCGCTCTAACGTGGGCTGGGAAAATTCCTCTTCCTGTTGTCTCTCTATCAATTGTTCACTGCAACCCGAAACTTCCACAAATATTCCTACTATACTAACCTATCCGGTGTAACCACCACCTTTATTTGAACCTTGCTCCAAAGATGTCATTAAGTCTTGGTTAATAGGATCCTCAGGTTGAAAGCTCCTTGGTTTCTCGGAAGGCCCTGCACTCTCCTCTGGTCTACCATAATTCAAAGCTTGGGGATCAACTCCCAGCATTGGCCTTTCCCTTCCTTGCCCGACTATGGCTAAAGATGAGACTAGCAACATCGGAGTTTTTCTTGGCTCCTTTACACTTATCAAAGTCGATGATACCTGTAGCGCTGATTCATTCTGAATCTCGGAGGGGTCTATTTCCATAGAAGATATGATCTTAGATGGGTCCTCCTCAATAGAGGGTACACCTTAACTTAGGTCTGCCTCTAAAGTGTAACTTAGTCCTCCTCCTGTCATCATTGTAATCCTCGAATCGCCCGTAATCCTCTCTGAAGGAGTCATCGTAGAACTGTAAAACAAAAGAGGTCAAGGTTGAAGATTTTACACCCTATGACTCAGCTCTATAGCACGATCTAAGATACAAAGAAGGGTAGCCATCCTAAATGCTCTACAAACTCTTGTTTATAAGTGTGGCGCGCTACACACCCATAAACAAGACTCTACTGGACACGGCTTGTAGACAAACTAGGACGAACTGCTCTGATACCACTTTTGTCGCGAACCAAGCTAGATGGGCCATGACGGGCACCTGGGCTCTACCTGCCGAGCACCACTAAACAAACGTACATCTCATAGTTATATCTGAGTGGGCCATAATGCTAACTCATAGATATCATAAGTTGTATGGGACACAAGCCAAAGATAATATACATCGTCTAGCTGAAACCAAGTATACAAGCTGGACTAGACTATCACATACATCTAATCGTACATACCGTCTACAAGCCTCTACTGGAGTACATGACATAACGTGGACGGGAGGGTCTCGCCATACCCATGCAAATGCATATGTAACCATGCTGACTCACAGAGCAACTGCGGAGCAAGTGGAGTGCCACGACACTGCCTGCTGAGCTGGTATCCTACTGAGAGATCCGTTAAGTTGTATCTCAGGACCTGCTGGCATGAAACACAACACCCCCAACAAAGGGACGTCAGTACGGACAATGTACTGAGTATGTAAGGCATGAAAAAAAAATCAGCATAATGGAGACATAAGAGTAACATGAAATATGAGAGAGAAAATAAACATGTACATGTGAGCTTCTTCTATATACCAATGATATGCATAAATACTGTGCATGCATGTATGAGGTCATACATTTATATATGCCTATATAACGCCTGTCTAGCCACTGTGGGCATCCCATCGTATTGTATCGGCCGACATCATCATCATCATCATCATCGATTCATCATATGACTAGCTGATCAGATGGTAGTGCGTATATAACGCCGTCACTTTCCCCATACCCCATACATATATATATATATATATATATATATATATATATATATATATATATATATATATATATATATATATATATATATAATACATAATATACGCGCACATAACGCCTGAGGGGTCTCGGGTCTGTATATGCATATGTAGATATAAATGCAATGCAATGCATGAAACATGATAGGAGCACAAGTGACTTTAAAAGACCAAACTAGATCTGAGTAAGACTTTCTGAAGATAGCAATATGGAGCATGAATCAAATGGATCATTCCTAACTCTAAGAGTAGAGTTATTATGGATTAACGTTACGTGTACGTACGATTCACAAGGATCATGCCAAAAAGAAAGAAAGAGATATCCTTACATACCTTATCGTCTCCTTAACTACTCAACGCCTATCCTTCAAAGCTTGTAAATCTACATTGATGATTCATACTAAAGTTAACTCTTTGAAACTCTCATAAGGTGAAACTAAAGTAATTGGTTAGCTAATGAAAATTGGACAGCATTTTCCTTATACCCTCTACTTCCACCAACTCCAAAAAAAATCCCAAAACCACATTAAATAATCAACAATATTAAAATCAGTAGACTACATTCAAATTATACTCAATTCAATCCGAAAACTTCGTTTCATAATTAATCCATAACAACAACCTCAACACAACACATTATACACTTGTATATGACACTTCCTTAACATCATTATTATCCCTCATAATAAGATTATGCTCAAAGCACGATAATAATGATAGCTCAAGTTAATTTACAACTAAAAGTATCATCAAATTCATATTTGAACTTTTCCTCCAATTTCTTCTCCTCAAATCTTAACATAACTATCAAATAAACTCATAAACTTGAAACTAAGATGAAATCTTACCTAAAAATACAAGAACACTTTAATTCCAAGGTTACTCCACCTTAAAATGCTCTCCCCAAGCTTTTACAAGAAGAAGAGATAAATTTGAACCTCACTTTGAAACCCTAAGCACTTTAATCCTCACTTTGATCTTTGATTTTTGGCTTGGAAAAATGTTTGAATGTGTTTTGGAGAGGTCTCTAGAGCTTTCTTGGACTTGGGGTTATGCTAAAATGACTAAAAATGAAGAGGGGCCGTCATACTTAAATTCAGGAAAATTCCTCCAACATTATATTATACTGGCCGTATTTCTTGGCGGTATAAATTATATAGTCCGTATCTGCGGTCGTATAATTTTATACTGGCCCAACTTTGGCCGTATTTCTCAGATTTACAATCTGTCAGTTGCATTGGAAAGAAGACTCTTTGAACTTGAATTTACATAGCTTATTCATTCCGTAACTCCTCATATGGTGAGAGATATGCCACCCTAAAGTTGGACAAAAAATCCTGTCCAAAATTCTGCCAAGTTTTCCTAAAGTTTCGACAAACTTAATTTCCTCGATTCGCTTGATCCCGGAACCTTTAGATACTTTCTTAATACTTGTTAAACGTCTTCCTTAACCTTACAAGGGTTTCATGGTCTTTCCATCTTATGCTAGTTTACTTCTGGCACAGTTAACACGAAAGTTTACGAGGTGTAACATCATATTTATATATATATATATATATATATATATATATACGGTCCGTATCCTTGGCCGTATAACATTATACGATCCGTACAGTTGGCCGTATAATACCACCTCCTAAACTGTCACCACCCATTTTAGCCTAGGCCATACGGGCACCTACCTTTCCCACCTCGATAGGCGAACCCTTAACTCAACGTTCACAATAAATAAAATAATGGCAGAAGAAGTAAAATGACGTAAGTCTCACAATATAATATAATATAATATAATATAGATAAGTGCGGAAGTAAATGAATCCACCCCAGTATCTGGTCTGGTCATACAAGAGCATCTAAATCTGGATACTAAGGTTTGAATAATAATACATAAATAGTCTCAAATGATGTCTTGAAAGAAAAGTAAGACATAAGCAATAGAAGAGTCTTCGAGGTCAGGGGACACCATGCTCACCTTGGAAAACTCAAGTGGAAACTGAAGAGTCGATCAGCCACGAGTCAGAGAAGTAGATCCGGCCTGATACTCTGCATTCATAAAAGAATGCAGCAAGTGCAGGTCAGTACAAACAACAGTACTGGTAGGCATCATAGGCCGACAAAGCATAGTTAATATAATTCAGAAAATAACACAGATAAACAAGTAAACTAATCACTCATGGAACAATATAATCGTAACCGAGTATCCATCAACACCTATGTAAGTATCTAACCCCAATATAATAAGTCTGAGTATATCCGATCCTGAAACAATCACCAAGAATCATCACAGTCCAAACATCAACAACACAATCGTCACAATACAGTCATTATGACATCTCACTCAAGTCATAATGCAATGCAGTGCAATAATGGTATGAATGTGATGCCATGCCATGCTATGCAAATGAGGTGTACATATGCACTCCGGACGGAAATATCGACGTCTCGGTAGCACAACCCAGTGTGACTCGCGAAGTCTAAGTGCCACTCGTCTCGGATCTTTGCCAAACAGATAGACAGGTCCCTGGCTAATTGCTCACAGGGAGAGTCTCACCGGCACCACTCTGGGGGACCTGCGGAGCCCATGTACTACAATCGATTTCGGAATAACATCGGAATCGTCCATGCAACAACGATGTCCGAATATAACCATCGGACATCGGCCTCCTCACAATCACTCAAAAGAGTTGTCAAATATTAGTTTCATAAATCAATGATTCCGGAATTGAACCTCAGACATTGGCCTCCTTACAATCACTCAAGTAAAAGAGTTTATCAAGTGTTAGTTTCATATAAACAACGATTCCGAAAGAGATCTTCGGACATCGGCCTTATTAGCAGTCAATCAAGTAAAAGAGTTTATCAAATATCAGTTTCTCTCAATCAACGATATCGGATCATCACCGGATATCGGCTATGCATGATAATTATGAGAAAATGTGTGCATTGCATATGTTAATCATCAACCAGTAAGCTCAATATCACAAGTACCTCAACGGGGTACGCCAACAATGCAACACATCACAATACCAACAGTGGGTATGCCAACATATATAAATCAAGTACCAACAGTGGATACGCCAATAATATATCAATAATATCAAGTACCAACAGTGGGTAGGCCAATAATATATCAAAGTACAAATACCAACAATGGGTATGTCAATCCTTTCTGATTCAGGAAAATAAGCGAAATTCGTTATCTACCAACTGCACATGGCATCAAGCCAACACAATTAAATAATCAAACACATATAACGGGGTGGCTAGTCCTAATACACACCAGGGCCCAACCTAAGGCAATATCCATCCTGACTTCACACCCGAAGGTTCATATGTTATCTCCGACATCATAATCTAAATATGTGATTCACTATACTAAGTCTTACCAAAGGTAAACCATAACCTACCTAGACTGCCGAACCACAAAACCAACAAGTCACTTTATTGCCTTTCCCTTCCTCTGAAGCTTAGAACCAAAGTAGTCTAAGCATAATCAAATTCTAAATTAGAAATCATGAATAATGATACTAATATTGCTATGATATCAATTAGGTCCAATTTAACCCTAGAAATTGGGGAAATGGGCCCACAAGGGCGAAACGGGAAATTCATGAGTAAAATACCAAATTGAATCCTAGGTAATTATGACCCCATCAATAATTGTTGATTTAACTCAAGAATTATCCCCAAATCTGATTTCTAGTAAAAAAAACCCAAAATTGGGTGTGAACCCTAATTCTCCAAATCTGAAATTCAACATTGTAAGTGAAAGATATATGGTTACTAGGCTTAGATTCATCAAGTTTTATCATCAACATCATCAATTTATCATATAGGACTCTAAGGGAAAATCTCCCAAAACCCTTCTTCAAATTCCAACTCTAAGGGATTGTAAAAGGGAAGGAGGAATTCTAAGATGATTGTGATTAAGGAAAGGTAAAGGATTGGACAAGGTTTTACCTCCAAGAATCTCCTCAATTTTGTCTCCAAGAACAGCTTTCCCAAGCTCCAATATCAAGATATGATATAACGAGGGTCTAAGACTTATTTAAGATATATTAAATGACATATCACTGCCCGTGACCGCCACGATGGAGGGAGTGTCGTTATAGCGGTGCCGCTACGACGGCAGGGACACCGCTACAGCAGTGCAGCCTATTTCACTCATGACCGCCCCAGTGGTCATCACCCGCCATAGCGGTGCCACCGTTGCGGGCACCAAACACCAGATTCCCCATAATTTTTCTGAGTTATAATAGAAAATTTGGGTTATTTCCAAGGCCAACTGCTCACAACTCGACCCCTAAACCCACACAAAAATACGCTACGAATGGAGGTCTCGTTGACCGAGTCAACCACCGGTGCCTACTTCCCATTTCCCATCCAAAGTCCCAAAATGCATAAAAATGCATTGGAAACTGAACAAACCATACTTGTCGGTTCTAAACAACCATTTGGACCTCTCGGAGTTGACGAAACTCTGAAAAAGTTACATTCGCCCAAAAGTCAACCTCGAGTCAAAAGTGAGTCAATCAGTGCCCGGAAGTGGCAAAAGTGCCAAAAGAGCTATAACGACCAAACGAGTCGTTACATCAGATACCAATTGAACCGTTGCTTGTCCTCGAGCAAGTAAAGAAGGAAAGTAGGGAAATACCTGAATCACTGAACAACTGGGGATATCACCTACGCATATCAGACTCAGTCTCCTAAGTAGCCTCTTCCACAGGGTGGTGCTTCCATTGCACCTTCACAGAAACAATCTTCTCGGACCTCAATTTTTGAACCTGCCTATCGCGATCCTGCGATAGGCTCCTCCTCATAAGTCAAATTCGCATCAAGCAATATAGAATTCTAACGGAAAATGTAAGTACCATCGGCGTGGTATTTCTTCAGCATCGAGACATGAAAGACCGGATTGACTCCTGCCAAGCCTGGCGGCAATGCTAACTCATAAGCTACATCACCTATACAATCTATGATCTCAAACGGGCCAATGTATCTAGGGCTCAACTTGCCCCTCTTACCAAACCTCATAACACCCTTCATGGGTGAAACCTTCAATTGAACCTGATCACCAATAGCAAATTTCAAATCCTAAACCTTCCGGTTCGTATACATCTTCTGCCTGCTCTGAGCTGCCACGAGTCTGGCCTAAATAACTCTCACTCTGTCAAGGGAATCTCTCAATAGATACGTGCTCCCAGGTCGAGCCTCGAATCCATCGAACCAACCAATCGGAGATCTACACCTCCTACCATATAAGGCCTCAAAAGGCGTCATACCAATACTCGAATGATAACTGTTGTTGTATGGAAAATCCACCAAGGGAAAGTGCTGATCCCAATGACCACCAAAGTCGATAACACACGCTCTCAACATGTTCTCGAGCACCTGAATGGTCTGCATGGACTGGCCATCGGTCTGGGGATGGAAAGCTATACTAAAGTCCAATCGAGTATCCAACGCATCATGAAATGCTCTCCAGAATCGGGAAGTGAAGATAGTACCCCGATCAGATACAACAAAAATATGGATCCCATGTAATCTCACAATATCCCGAATATACATCTTGGCTAAATTCTCCGCGGTATAAGAAACCTGAACCGGAACAAAGTGAGCGGACTTAGTCAATCGATCCACTATCACCCAAATTGAATCAAACTTGCCAAGGGTCTTTGGAAGACCCGTGAATAAATCTGTGGTAATCCTCTCCCACTTTCACTCGGGAATGGGCATCCTCTGAAACACCCCACCGAGTCACTGGTGCTCATATTTTACCTATTGACAATTTCATCGCTGCACCACTGACGAAGCTGACTCAGAAATCGGCTAAGTTTCAGCGGACAGATGCGTGTGAGCGCAACTTTTAGGAATTGAAGTATAGGCTGACTTCGGCCCCAATCCTGACCCTCCCCGAAGGATCGGAGGGCTATGTTATTTACTGTGATGCTTCAGGTGTTGGATTAGGTTGTGTGTTGATGCAGCATGGCAAAGTAATAGCTTATGCCTCACGGTAGTTGCGGAAACACGAGAAGAATTATCCGACCCATGACCTAGAGTTGGCTGCAGTTATTCATGCATTGAAGATATGGAGACACTATTTATATGGTGTTCATGTGGATATTTATATAGATCATAAAAGCCTACAATATATCTTCGAACAGAAGGAACTGAACTTACGACAACGGCGATGGTTGGAGTTGTTAAAGGATTACGATGTGAGTATTTTATACCACCCGGGAAAGGCAAATGTGGTAGCTAACGCTCTCAGCCGCAAGTCCATGGGTAGTCTATGTAATTTGCAGCCAGAAAAGAGGGAGCTAGCTTTGGAACTTCAACAGCTAGCTAGCCTAGGAGTTCGCTTGACGGACTCGGGCAGTGCGGGAGTCACTGTTCAGGACGTGGCTGTTTCATCCTTGGTTGAGAAAGTAAAGAAGCGTCAATACGAAGGCTCTTTGTTAGTTCATTATACAGATGTGCTTTCCTAGAAGGAGAAGACACAATTTGACATCCTTGCAGATGGGATCCCGAGATATCGAGGAAGATTATGTGTTCCTAATGTGGCAGGGCTACGTCAATGGGTCTTGGAGGAAGCCCATTACTCTCGTTATTCCGTCCATCCAGGAGCGATAAAGATGTACCATGATCTTAAATCTATATATTGGTGGGACGACATGAAATAGGATATAGCGGAGTTTGTGGCCCAACGCCCTAATTGCCAACAGGTCAAGACAGAACATCAGAAGCCGGGAGGATTACTGCAAGCTATAGAGATCCCAACTTGGAAATGGGAGGCGATTAATATGGACTTCATTACAGGCTTACCTCATTCCCTGTGTAAGTATGATTCTATATGGGTGATAGTGCATAGATTCATAAAGTCAGCCCATTTTCTGCCTGTCAGAATGACATATTCAGTAGAAGATTATGCAAAGTTATATATCAAAGAGATAGTGCGACTTCACGGTGTTCCAGTGTCTATTATTACAGCATTCCATTCGCAAACTGACGGGCAGGCGGAGCGCACTATCCAAACCCTTGAAGATATGCTAAGAGCATGTGTGCTAGAGTTTGGAGGCAATTAGGATGATCACCTGCCACTTATTGAATTTGTGTACAACAATAGCTATCACTCTAGTATTCAAATGGCCCTATATGAAGCTCTGTACGGGAGTAAGTGTAGATCGCCTATTGGATGGTTCGAAGTGGGAGAGACAAAGTTAGTGGGCCCAGATTTGATTCAGGAAGCAGTAGGAAAGGTCAAGCTTATTCAAGAATGACTACTAACTGCTCAGAGTCGTCAGAAATCCTATGCGGATAACCGTCGACGAAACTTGGAATTCAAAGTCAATGATTGGGTGTTCTTGAATGTATCACCGATGAAATGCGTGATGAGATTTGGCAAGAAAGGGAAGCTTAGTCCTCGATATATTGGACCTTATGAGATTGTACGCAAGGTAGGCCAAGTAGCGTATGAGTTAGATTTACCTTAGAATCAGTCCACCCAGTGTTTCACGTATCCATGCTACGCAAGTGTATGGGATATCCCTCCAGGATTGTACCTGTAGATGATGTACAAGTCACTGTGAAACTGTCCTATGAGGAAGTACCGGTTGTTATTCTGTATAGGCAAGTCCGAAGGCTTAGAACCAAGGACGTAGCTTCAGTAAAAGTCCTGTGGAGGAGTAATAACAGAGAAGAAATGACTTGGGAAGCTGAGGAAGATATGAAGTCTAGGTACCCGCATTTATTTCCGCCTCCAGAAGATGTGCAGACAGAGCCATCAGTACCCTCAGGTATGTAATGCTTCTCTAAAATGATTCCTTGGCCGAATTTTGGATTGTTATGACAGGATAGTAGTGGTACAGTTACAGGGGAAACTCTAGCAATGTTTTTTTTGGATTCCCTAAGAGTTTAACATTCGAGGATGAATGTTCCTAAGGGGGGAGGAATGTTACACCTCGCAGTTTGGCATGTTGAGATTCGCTAGGTGATAGTCATACTATTGCGGGCGCGGGGTTGTAGTTAAGGATGTATGAAGTTATATATGTTCATCCTTAGGTTTAAGTTCATATAATAAGTCGTGGAAGGGTTGGAGGACAAGGAAATTAGAGAGTTAAGATGGGGCCCACATGCCAGTGTTTTATAGAGGACATATGAAAAGTAATATGAGTAGTACATGGGAAGTTGAGCAAGTCTTAAGAAGGACTCTTAGGCCGAATATGGGCATAAGCCCTCCAAAAGGATAATTTAGGGAGATTTTTTCAGACGATATGATTGGAAGAGGCCAAAACGCCATTATAAGTTTGGATTTTGGAAACACACCCAAAAGGAAAGTTGTAGATAATTGAAATAGCTTTCCAACATAGGTCGTGGACCCTCATATGATATCGGGATCACACGTTATGCGCGTTTTAAGATTAGCTATCAGGGCAGGAAATTAAGGTGGCGCGAACGCGCAGGGCAAGACCCAGCAACTCAGCGCCTTGAGTAAATTTTAAGTCGGTCCAGGTAGAACCTGGATCGTTACAAAAAGGGGGTCACCCCCCCCCCCCAATTCCTCAGCCAAAACACCCCAAATCCTCTCCAATATTCTATAAATTTCCCCACACTTCCCCACACCCACTTTTAAGACAAAACCAGGTATAATTCCCGAATTCCGGTTCGGATAACGTATAGTTGCGGTTACAAAATCGTATAGCGGCGCGTTGTGACCTAAGCTTAAGGCGGAGAAGTGAATATACAACAATATTAATGGAAGAAAGGTATGAATCTTCTATTATTAATATTGATCTTGGTTCCTTTACGGAGATAGAGCCGTTACATAGTTATAAAATAATTCGGTTGATGGAAATATGGGATAAACATCATATGGGATGTTTATGAAGTATTTTGGGTCTTGAGAATATTATGGTTGATGTTGCTATTGTTATTGTTGTTGTTGTTGTTGGTTGCTGAATTGGGATTTCAGGTTAGGCATATAAACAAGAGAGATGCTGCCCGATTTTCGGCAGGATATAAAATAGTTTGATTTGAAAACTTAGGGAAAGTGTGTGATAATGAGTCTAACATTAGTGTGAATCCTCTCGAATGTATATTTATGAGCTCAAACGGATAAGCGTAGCTAATAGGAGGTCGAGCAGGTATGTTAAGGCTCGTCCCTTTCTTTCAAAGGCATGATTACTAGTTTGATTCCATAAATGTTTTCATAACCTCCCTGTTTCTAAAAGTTGGAAGTTTATGATTCAAGGCATGACTCCTTTTCTGATAATCCTTTAACATTTTCCAAAATGTCCGTATTTTTCCTAACCAGAGATTTATGATTTGGTAAGCTCTTTTGACAACAGTTAGGGACATGTTTTTATCATGATGACGATGATGCCAAAGATTAGAATATTTTTATGATGATTATGATGAGAATGATTTCATGTTTGAAGGTTCCAAGCTTCTGGTTTCAATGTGAATATGAGAATGTTGAGCTATTTCTTGATCTCTCAATTTTATTCATGGATGATGACTCTATTTCTAAAGATTCCAAAGTATATGAACTGATGCTTTGTGAGACTTATGATCTTATTCTATGCTTTCCCTTAATGTTATTCTTCATTGATAGTCTGACCTCATAATGCTAGTTCCTTCAAGGTGTGACATGACGATCATGATTATTCCATAATACAATTGGAGGTTATCGACCTTACGTCACTCCAATAGAGATGTAGCTTTCTTTGGGCTCTCATTCATGCCACTCATATTCTATATATATATATATATATATATATATATATATATATATATAGAATATGGGATTATGGGAAAAAGGGTGAGGCGTTATATACGCATAGCTACCTGATTAGTTGGCATATTATGATATCGTCCCGGACGCAGGATATATGGTTAAATGGATCGGGCCGTTCGTTCCTCGGCACTATATATACATGGATCAGGCTGCACATTCCGCAACAATATTATATATGTGTATATATGGATCGGGCTGCACGTTCCGCAGCAATATTATATATGTGTATATATAGATCGAGTTGCACGTTCCGCAGCACTATCATGATAAATCAGCTTGAGAAAGATTTTATGAAAAGCTAAGCATGCATGGTATCCGCCTTAAGAGGCACTCAGATGTACAGGTTACTCTTTTATCTCATCATATGCTCTATATTCCCACCATGTTATTATTCATGATCTGTATCCCCCACTATGTCATTAGTCATGCCTTACGTACTCTGTACATTACTCATACTGACGTTCTTTATTTTATGGACGCTGCGTTCATGCCCGCAGGTAAATAGGTAAACGCGTCTGATCCCGAGGAGCTCTACCAGTGGCACATTGAAAGCGCTCCAGTTGTTCTGGAGCTTCAGCTTATTGGTACTACTCTTATGTGCGTATTTGGGCATGGTGAAATCCTGGCCCGCCCTTGTGGATGTATGTATCTTATTTAGAGGCTCGTAGACAGACGTACGCGGATAGATGTTTCGTAACTTTGTTCGTCCATGTTGTTGTATAATATTTTGGTAAGGCTTTTTGACATCTGCTTACGGATGTAGCTATTGATGACTATGTTGAGTAAAATATGTATAAATTGTCCATATGGCCCACTTAGTAGTGAAAATGGAATGTTAGACCAGAGGTGCTCGGTAAGCTAGTATCAGGTACTTGTCAAGGCCTTTAGCGTGTTGTGACACCGGTAGACTCGATCAATAACTACAGAATCTCCGACTGGAGTAGACACATGAAAAGGTAAATCTATGCTATCACAGGGTAAATCCCAACCAACGGCATTAAATACAGATACATACGAATAAGTGGATCCAGGATCAAATAACACAGATGCTACTCTATGCCGAACATAAATAGTACTTGAGATCACAGCATCTGAGGCCTCTGCCTCGGGCCTACCAGGAAATGAGTAACAATGGGATCCACCATGCCCAGTATGGGATCCCCCTCTCGCACTTTAAGTACCACCTCTAGCTGGCGGGGACCCACCTCTAGAACCATGGGAAGTACCGCGGCCTGACTGAGCACCACCTCTCTGAGAAGTCCCTCCTCGACCACCGGATGATACAAGAGTCCTCAGTGGCTAAAAATCTCGACTAGATCGGGGACATCTATTAGAAATATGTCCAACCTCCCTACAATAGAAACAGGTAAGAGGATTCGAGTGCTGACACACGAAAAATGAAGACCCGGATGAAGCAGTCCTGTCCACTGGTCTAAAGAACGAGCTCTCATGAGCTCTCTATCTAGGTAGCTCACTAGAGAAAGCCGGTGATGCTGAATGCATGGGACAAACGGAATAGGGCTGAGGTGGCCTCAAAAACTGACCGGCACCCTTCGTATCAGAACCCCCAAAGCTGCCAGTCTGACGTGGCCTCTTGTCACCACCACTAATAGCACGGGCCTTGGCGCCCTCAATCATGGAAGCATGCCCAATAATGAACTGGAAGGAAGCCCCCATAGACTCCATTTGAAGGCAAAGAATCTGTAGAGAGCCCACTAGTCCTCCAACAAAGCGCCTGATCCTATCAGCCTCAGTAGGAATCAATGGAGTAGAGTATCAAGACAAATAGAGGAAACGGGTCACATAAGACTCTAAGGACATGCCCCTTTGCTCAAGGTGTAAACAATGCTCCCAACGAGCCTCTCTCAAGGACCGGGGCACATACCTTTCAAGGAAGGCCCGGTAAAACTGAGTCCAAGTCAACGGAGGAGAACCTTCAGGTCTGTACACTACGAAATACCTCCACCACGTCGCGTCGCCGCGAAACTGGTAGGAGACATAATCAATGCCATGGGTCTCAACTATCCCCATATGGTGCAGAAACTCATGCATATCAAGAATAAACTCATAGGCATCCTCAGGCGAAGTACCAGCGAACCTCGACAGCTCTAACTTCCTGAACTTCCCCATCAGGTCCTGATCAGTAGCAGTCATAACGGCACCATCCACGGGCCTAATATCCTCACTAGGGGCGGGTATAGCATCAATGCGGGGAGCCATAGCTGCGGCGAGATGTGCTACACGTGTGGGTCCCTGCTCAGGGGTCTGTGCCCTAACCTTAGTCTGTGAAACCCCGCCGGGTGTAGTAACACCGGCATCCGCCTGCTGGTCATCAAGATAAAGTAGGATCCTAGCCATAGTGTCATGCACGGCTTGGTCAGAAGTAACCTTAGGTTGTGTCCATGCTAGGGTCATGCCATCCTCTATGGTCTGTTCTTTACCCGGCTGGTACTCGGGCTCGGGAGATGGAGACCTCTCTCATCGCTGGCCCACCGTCGGAGCTCCACCCCTGGCTGGGGAAACCCCGCGACCTCTCGCTCTGCTGCATCTTCTACCTGTAGCACACCCTCGGGTGACAGCCGTAGTTGTGGGCTTCGGCACCTGACCTCGGGCTATAGAAGCTCGAGTTCGTAACATCTGTGAGAGAAGAGATAAGAGTCAGATACCAATTTAGTCTTTCCAGATACCAATTTGGATAAAGTAACACGATGGAAAGAAAGAAGGTGAGATTTCTTAAATGTCCCATAGCCTCCAGCAGATAAGTATGGAGCTTATCGTATAGATCTACGAGACGCTACTGGACACACGCTTATATTAAAGACCGGGTAACCTAGGGCTCTTATACCAACTTGTCACAACCTATTTTAGCCTAAGCCATTCGGGCACCTACCTTTCCCACCTCAATAGGCGAACCCTTAACTCAACGTTCACAATCAATAAAATAATAGCGAAAGAAAAAAAATGAAATAAGTCTCACCATATAATATAATATAGATACGTGCGGAAGTAAATGAATCCAACCCAGTATCTGGTCTGGTCATACAAGAGCATCTAAATCCACATACTAAGGTCTGAATAATAATACATAAATAGTCTCAAATTATGTCTTGAAAGAAAAGTAAGACATAAGCAATAGAAGAGTCTTCAAGGTGAGCAGATGCTATGCTCACCCTGGAAAACTCAAGTGGAAGCTGAAGAGTCGATCAGCCACGAGTCAGAGAAGTAGATCCGGCCTGATACTCTGCATTCATAAAATAATGTAGCAAGTGCAGGTCAATACAAACAACAATACTGGTAGGCATCATAGGCCGACTAAGCATAGTTAACACAATTCAGAAAATAACGCAGATAAACAAGTAAACCAATCACTCATGGAACAACATAATCGTAACCGAGTATCTATCAACACCTATGTAAATATCTAACCCCAATATAATAAGTCTGAGTGTATCCAATCCTGAAACAATCACCACAATAGAATCATCAAAGTCAATCATCAATAACACAATCGTCACAATACAGTCATCACAACATATCACTCAATTCATAATGCAATACAGTACAATAATGTTATGAATGTGATGCCATGACATACTATGCAAATGAGGTGTACATATGCACTCCAGACAGAATTATCGACATCTCGGTAGCACAACCCAGTGTGACTCGCGAAGTCCAAGTGCTACCCATCTTGGATCTTTTCCAAACAGACAGATGGGACCCTAGCTAATTGCTCAGAGGGGGAGTCTCACCGGCACCACTATGGGGGACCCGCGGAGCCCATGTGCTACAATTGATTCCGGAATAACATCGGAATCGGCCATGCAGCAACGATGCCCGAATATAATCATCGGACATCGGCCTCCTCACAATCACTCAAAGAGTTGTCAAATATTAGTTTCATAAATCAATGATTCCGGAATTGAACCTTGAAAATCGGCCTCCTCACAATTACTCAAGTAAAAGAGTTTATCAAGTGTCAGTTTCATATAAACAACGATTCCAGAAGGGATATTCGGACATCGGCCTTTTTCACAGTCACTCAAGTAAAAGAGTTTATGAAATATCAGTTTCGCTCAATCAATGATACCGTATCATCACCGGATATCGGCCATGCATGATAATTATGAGAGAATGCGCGCAATGCATATGTCAATCATAAACCACTAAGCTCAATATCACAAGTACCTTAACGGGGTACGCCAACAATGCATCACATCATAATACCAATAGTGGGTATGCCAACATATATAAATCAAGTACCAACAGCGGATATGCCAATAATATATCAATAATCTCAAGTACCAACAGTGGGTACGCCAATAATATATCATAGTACAAATACCAACAACTGGTATATCAATCCTATCCGAATCAGGACAATAAGAGACATTCGTTATCTACCAACTACACATGGCATCAAGCCAACACAATTAAACAATCAAACACATATAACGAGATGGCTAGTCCCAACACACATCAGGGCCCAACCTAAGACAATATCCATCCCAACTTCACACCCGAAGTTTCACATGCTGTCTCTGACATCATAATCTAAATATGTGATTCACTATACTAAGTCTCTCCGTAGGTAAACCATAACCTACCTGGACTGCCGAACCGTAACACCAACAAGTCACTCTATCGCCTTGCCTTTCCTCTAAAGTTCAGAACCAAAGTAGTCTAACTATAATCAAATTCTAAATTAGAAATCATGAATAATGATACTACTATTTCTATGATATCAATTAGGTCCAATTTAACCTTAGAAATTGGGAAAATAGGCCCACAAGGGCGAAAAGGGAAATTCGCGGGTAAAATACCAAATTGAATCCTATGTAATCATAACCCCATCATTAATTATTGATTTATCTCAAGAATTATCCCCAAATCTGATTTCTAGTAAAAACCCCCAAATTGGGTATGAACCCTAATTCTCCAAATCTGAAATTCAACATTAAAAGTGAAAGATATATGATTACTAATCTTGGATTCATCAAGTTTTATCATCAACATCATCAATTTGTCATATAGGACCCTAAGGGAAAATCTCCCGAAACCCGTCTTCAAATTCCAACTTTAAGGGATTGTAAAAGAGTTAGGGGAATTCTAAGATGATTGTCATTAAGAAAGGGTAAAGGATTGGACAAGGCTTTACCTCCAAGAATCTCCTCAATTTTGTCTCCAAGAACAGCTTTCCCAAGATCCAATATAGAGATATGATATAATGAGGGTCTAAGACTTATTTAACATACGTTAAATGAAATATCACTGCCCGTGACCGCCACGACAGAGGGAGTACTGCTAGAGCAGTGCCGCTACGGCGGTAGGGACACCGCTGTAGTGGTGCAGCCTATTTCACTCGTGACCTCCCCAGCGGTCATCACACTGCTATAGCGGTGCCGCTGGGGAGGTTCTGGTGCCGCCGTTGCGGGCACCAGACACCAGATTCCCCATAAATATTTTAAGTTGCAATCGAAAATTAGAGTTATTCCCGAGGCTATCTGCTCACAACCTGGCCACCTAAACCTATACAAAATATGCTGCGAACGCACTCGTGGTCTTGAAATTTCCAACGGAGGTCTCGTTGACCGAGTCAACCACCGGTGCCTAATTTTAATTTCCCATCCAAAGTCCCAAAATGCACCAATTGGGAACCGAACCAACCATACTTACAGGTTCTAAACAACCATCCGGACCTCTCGGAGTTGACAAAACTCCGAAAAAGGTCCATTCGCCCAAAATTCATCCTCGGGTGCAAAGTGAGTCAATCAATACTCGGAAGTGGCAAAAGTGCCAAAAGAGCTTATAATGACCAAACAGGTCGTTACAAAAACTGCCTTCTCTGGAAATTTTAAAAAGCCTTAAATACGTACCATATCTCAAAATGTGGATCATATTCAATTATACGGTTCATATTCTATACTTTCCAGAAACAACTTTTAATCAACCTTTCCGCTTCGATTCACTGATTCTCTAATCCTTCCTTAACTTACCAAACATGAACTTAAATGCTTGTTGAGACCTAATTTTCACCTCATAAGACGCGTATTTTAATTTTCAAAATCCCGAGCCAAAGACGGAGTAAGGATGCACCCTTTAAAAATTAAAATTTCAAAAATCCCGAGAAAATTGCAAAAATGACGTTTAATTATTATTTCCTGGAAAAAAAACTGACAATTACAAGAAATACGAGTTATTTACTTTCATCCTGCTCAGTCTAGTCCAGGAAATTTTTTAATTTAAATGACGAGTGAATTACGGCTCATTTTAACCGCATTTTTACATATTTGAAATATTGCTCGGAACTATGTCAATATTGGGCTCGTTTTAAAGCTCGCATTTTAATTCTACAAATTATGGTTTTTATTGGTCCAAATAATTATTATATATTATTATTTTAATCCAATATATATTTATGACATATGTTTTATTATACAAAAGAAGGGGTCATTTTCTATCTTGTATGGTACAATTTGATTCATTTGTACCTTTGTTGGTACTATTTGCATGATTGTTGCTGCCATGTGTACTCTCCTAGTACGAATTTGTTGAAATTCTTTTCTCTTATTCTAATTAGGGTAAAAATTTGTTAGTTGGATTTTTTGTCTTATTTGATTTATGAAATTATGGATAAGGTCATTTGAAAATTAAGGGTTTTGGGTGGAAAAAGGTATGGTCATGTGTACTATCCTAGTACGAATTTGTTGAAATTCTTTTGTCATATTATAATTAGGGTACAAATTGTTTAGTTAGATTTTTTTTCTTATTTGATTTTTGAAATTATGGATAAGGTCTTTTGAAAATTAAGGGTTTTGGGGGGGGGGGGGGGGGGGGGAAGCCACGGCCAGATGGCCTATTTTTGTCCCTAGGGTTCTAAATTTGCTTGACTATAAATATAATGGCTATTGAATTTTTTTTTTTAAAAAAGAGAAAAAAAGAGGGAGTAGAGAGAGAGAGAAAAAAGATGGAGTTCGACAATCAGCACAAAAAAAAAAAAAAACTAAGGTTTGATTTATATATTCAAAAACTTAGTAGCCTATACACACTCTTACTCAAAATACACTACAAAAAATATAAATGCAATATATATATATATATATATATAGAAGAATACGGATATCGTCCAAAAATTTAAAAAGACAAAGGGGTTCTCAAAGATTTGTGAAGTGTTGGTGCTTGAATTTGGTGGATTCAATCCTTCCTTTTGATCTTTAGGTTGCCCCATTAAAAGGTAGCCTCTTAGTCTATCCTTTATTTCATTCTAGTTATGATTATATATTTATTATGATGCTTGTGTTAGTTAAAAATAATTATTTGCTAACTTAGTCCTGTTTTGATGATTAAGTGGATATTATGTGAGTTTGATGTCATTTGAAACTATAAAATGAATTAAAAGCTTGATTTAGATGATGTTAAGTGATCTTGGGTTAGCTAAGTTTGATAAAAATGAGAAAAAGAATAGTTTATGTTGGAGCTTTGACACTGTTTTATTGACACTAATAGATTTAAGTATATTTTAGTCATTCTTATTAGTTTTTGATAGGATACAATTAGTTCTTGTGAATCTTTCACTAGTCCATGGCAATTTTATGCATTTTTGGATCCTGTTTGGCTATTTTAATAATTATGAAATTGGTTGAGTAGATTATAGGATAGAGGTTGTTTGTTTGTTGAGTTAATATATCTCTAAGACTTAAAATGTGCTTTCCCTAGTCTGTTTTAATCTTGAGTGTTGAGAAGTTGACCTTCTTTTATCATCTGATTGAATATTGATTGTTTTAAGTTTCACTTAGCAGTTCAAATCATTTTTTTAGAAAAATATGATACTCTCAGGTTCGAAAACTGGATTAGTAAAAGTTTTCTTTCAAAATGAATGATGGAGTCTTGTTTTGAAGCTTTGAGTGAGTTTCAGAAAACCAAGTTGCCTTTTGAGTCTTGTTAAGATTTATAGCTTGCACCTTCTATTTTCACTTGAACTGTTTGCCTTAATTTGATTATGAGGTACCTTTTGATCTATAAAACTTGTTTGTTTTGCTTGGATGTCTTTCTTAACACCTAGATTGCTCTTAAAAGATTTAAAAAAAAAAAAGAATCAGGAGTTAATCTCTTGAATATAGTTGATCCTGGGCCACTATAATTTTAGTAATTTGCCGTTGCTGGGCTTTTTTGCATAAACTGTCCTTTTATTTATGAGTATGATAATTATAGGATTGAAAGCATTGTATTTGTAAATTAAATAATTGACCTCGGCTATTTACTAATGTTTTGTACACCTATCTTTTGTGACCTCCCCAATTTGTTGGTGGGTCTATTGAGCCCCACCAACTCCATTAGATCGAGTCAACCTCAATCATGGATGAGCTAAGCATTGGAGCGGATTTGGAGCGGAATAAGTTTAAATTGCATTATTTTTTGTTGGGCTTGGTAGGCCCAACCCCTTCACTTGATATTATTTATTTGACAATATATGTTTACTGAACCCTTTAAAAATTGTCACGAATTTGGAGTTGCCAAAAAATTATTTCTAAGTTATAAAAACTGAGTTTGACAAAAGATTGACGTGTAAAAAAATAATTTTGGGATAGAAACTGCTTATGGACAAGAATGGACATTTTTTCAAACATTAAACTCTGATTTTGAATTAAAAGGACTTGGCAATTTATGGACTATGGGACAAGTTGGGGTTGTACCTATGGACAATTTGGACAAATGGACTTCAAATGACCTTGGACTAAAAAGACAAAAAAATCTAGAAAATGTAAAAAGTAAAATTTACTTGGCATAGGTTCCATTATTACCTATTTATGGAACATAACTAAACTTTTCAATAATTATATTTAGTAGCTAAAATATATCATATTTACTTCACATAGCTACCATGTTTTTACCACTCATCTGATAACTTCCCACTCCCCTAAATTTAAGCAAAAAAAAACGTGTCTCTCTCCTACCTCCTAAATACACGCCATTATTCACCATATCCATTACTTTCCTTCAATTTCAAATCAGTTTTTCAATTATTCAACTTCCTTTTTTATCTCTAATTAACTACTCATTGATTTCTCTCACGTTTCAAATCTAATTCCCAAAATAAAGTAAGATTCTATACAAATTTTTATTTTTTACCGTGTATTTAACCTATATTTTGGGTGTTTTTGTTTTTTGGTTGAATCAGGAATGCAAGTCTAAGTAATTAACTATCAGTGTTTGTTCTTGGTTGTTTTTTCTTAGATTCAATTGGAATGACTAAGAAAGCTGCTACTCCGATGAGAAATACAGGTATAGAACCCGAATGTGCGATTCCTAAATTTTCTTTGGGAATTTCTCAACATGAAACTGCCATTGCAGGCTCTTATGCTGAGAATCGTTCAAAAAGAATTAACGATCCTAGGCGTTCTAAGGAATATGTTGATTCGAAGAGTAAACAACAAGAAAAATTGAAAAATGTTTCTCAAATGGAGAAACAAAAGAAGAGAAAGGCTGGTGACAATGTTGTTAATGTTAAGGGCAAAAAAATTGCTAAAGCCAAACGTAATGTGGATGAGGATGATGATGAAGAGGTATATTTTTGTTGTATTTTCAGTATATTTAGTTTTTTTTTTTTTTTTTAGTTCAGTTATTACAGATCTGTGAATTAACCAGATCTATATTATATGTGCATTTTAAGTATATTTTCTGTGTTTTTTTTACACATGTTTCTTCAGTTATTTTGTGTGTATTTTTCTTCACCATAACTGTGATTTTTAAGATTTTTAAGTACATTCAGTTTTTTTGTGTGTATATTTTGTTGACAGTTATTACAGTGATTTTTATGATTTTTAAGTACATTCAGTTATTATTTTGTTGATAATTATTTTGTGTATATTTTTAAGTACATTCAGTCGATATATGTCAATCATACGTGTTTTTTGGCATTTTGTTTCAGGTATCTAAATTTTTGGTTACCAAGCACCCTGCTGTGGCACCATCTATGTGTAGATACACGAATGTTAATGTAATGCAAGATATTAAAGGCAAACTAACAGATCCACAGATGGATATGTTTAGGAATTCTTGTTTTGGTAAATATCTTAGAATGCAGCAATTAAATGTACAAGCACAGATTTTTCGGTGCTTTATGGTCAAAGAACTTAGGGGCAGTACATATAGGTGGTTTAAATTTGAAATAAATGGTAAAGTTCTGTGTTTTGGCCTTAGAGAATTTGCACTGATCACTGGGCTAAATTGTGTATCTGATGAAAATGATTTTGTTTATGGTAACTCAAAACCGAATAGGCTTATGGTTGAGTATTTTGGTAGAAATCGGGAGAACCAATTGCCAGTTAAAAGACACGAGCTTATTGAGTGTTTCAACAAGACTGGCTGGGATGATAAAGGGGATGACACAGTCAAGATGGTAATATTGTATTTCATAAATACGTGGGTACATTGTGGTGAGCCGAACTCAACAAACATACCAAGGATCCATTTTGATGTTGTAGAGGACGGGAGATATAATGAGTATCCTTGGGGTAAAGATTCGTTTAGAGAGTTGGTTGTAAGCATCGGGCAGAAATATGCTGGTTTTAAGAAATATTATAGGATTCATGGTTTGCCGCTTGCTATGCAAGTATGGTTGTATGAATGTTGCTCAAAAGTCCCGTCCACCATTGCAGTTAAGACGGGGAATTTAATTCCTAGAATTTTGAACTGGCGGACTACGGAAGGAAAACTAGAATTCAAGAGATTGACGGATGGCATGTTCAGAGATGATAAAAATCCGATAAAACAGTCTTTTAACAGTTTTGTGTCTTTTACCATTTAACTGTTTTAATATGTTTGTTTTACATGCTATATTTTGATTATATTTTGTCTATATTTATGAAATAAGTCATTTGTGATCAATATATTTTGACTATATTTTCCTCATATATTTAGTATGTTACCAATGTAGATATATACGGTAATATAGTTTCTATATTTTGTTGTTCATAGTCGTGTAGATTTGAGGAAGTTGTGCCAACACCCCATGAGTTGGAAACTCTTAAATTGCCTCCTGTTGCACATGACATACCAGACGTCAAACATGGAGTTGATGGTGTACATGGTACTGATTTGGTAGACGATGATTACGATGATTTTAGTACCATACCACCGCATCTGTCCAGTGGCAAACAACAACAAAGGAGTGCCAATTCTGATTCCCCGCGAGACAAGAAACGGACGCAGTTTCCAGTTTCTGTTCCTCCTTCCAGGAAACAACCATCACGGAAGGAATCTGGGATAAAAGGGACAAGGAAACCAGATGCACCTACAACACCCCGAACAGATGAGTTTAAACTGATAAGGGAAGAGATTCAGATTTTCAAGAAAGAAGTAGGCTTTTTGTTTTCAATATGTTTTTTTTACTTCATATTGCTTGTGTCAAGTAATTAACAATTCTAATTCTATTTTTTATCTTTCAAAACTGTAGGTGTTTGACTACATGGATAACAACTTCAAAAAGTTGTTAGATGCAATAAAGGGCAATCAAACACCAGATAAGGTAAAAATCAACATTAAAAATGGAAATTATTTACTTTTTAAGTTATTTTGATATATTTATTGGAAGACTTTATATTTTATTTTGGAAAATTTTAAAGGTCGGCGACACAATGTTAAAAGCTGACTTACATAGTGATGGTGGGATTTCTCAAGGCAATCAAAGTGGCGGTGCAGTAAAGCTTTCAACCAAAGAGAATCAAGGTGGTGGTGCCACTTCCGCGCAGAGGAGTCATCCAGTGGTACTCATTTTTTCTTTCACTTTTCTATATTTGTAGTATATTATTCAAAGTGAAAATATTGGATTTTTAGCTGTGTTTTGTATTACCTATAGTGTATTTCATATATAGTTTTCACATGGTGATTTGTTAGTAGTGTTCTTTTTGATGTATCTATTTGTGCTATTTTTGTTATGATTGTGTTTATATATACTAGCAGTGCTATATTTGTTTTGGATTGATATTTTAATATTAGTTTTTCATATATGTTGTGGCTGTATTTTAATTGTATTTTGATTATTATGTTCAATGTTACTTATTCTGGTTTCTGTTTACTATATTTCAGGCATATTTACCATATATTTTCTCTATATTTAACTGAAACTTTTAACTTTTAAAGCACTGTTATATATGTGTATATGTGTATCTGTTTTGCTGATGCCTTTAAATTCATTTGAACCATGTTTTTATTGTTTTAGGTTGAGGGAGTTGGGTTGCCAATTAATGATCCGGTTTCTGTTGTTGATGTGGATAAAGAAACCGGAGTTAAAAGTGATGCACAAACAGGTGGAGTGCCCATAACACCAATCCATTTAAATTTTGATGTAAGTACTGAAATGTGGATTTTAAGTACTGAAATGTCGTTTTGATAAGCAATAATTGACAAACACCAGTCATTTTTTTCTTGTTTTTTATTTCAGGAATCTCAGCAAATCGGCGATATGGAGAATGCTAATGCTGAATTTACCGCATCAGAGGAAATTGTAGCGGACTTGCTAATCAACTGCCGTTTAGCATGTGTTATTCCTCTCGGTCCTCCTCCAGTACCACGCGATGATCAAACCGATTTGTCAAGTTTAAGGACTCCTCATAATGTGGACAATAACCCGGTAACCATCTCTCAGTGGATGATTCCTAATTCTCAGATACCAATCCAACTTGGAGTACAACCAATAACCGGACAAAGTTCAACTAATGAAACTGAACAGCAAGTTGGAGTACAACCGATAGTTGGCCACAGTTCAAGCGATGAAACTGGACAACAAGTTCCCGTACAACCAAATGCGGGCCAAAGCTCAAGTGGTGAGACTGCACAGTTTTCAAACTCTGAAAAACAGATCATTGTCCATCCAGGTGCTGCCCGAGAAAGGAAACCAAGCAAATATAACCTGTCCCCTTATTGTCCCAATTTCAGCTCTGCGGGTTCTTCTGCCAAAAATATCGGTCCTTGCATTTATCAGAAAAAACACCCATTTGTTGACTACCCTATAAATGCCCCGTTATATACTTTGTTTCTTCAAGAATATCAAAAGTGGCTTGAGAAGGATCTATTGAAATCGCATGACAAAAGGTACTAATTGTCACAACTTGTTTTTTTAGTTTTCCAGAATTCAATTATCAATAAACTTAACGTATGTTCTTTCCATTGTTGATATACAGGAAGCCAAATGAAAATCATTACAGAAAGAACAAGAAAGGACTCAATCCTGCGGATGCCGAACTTCGGTTGCATTTAGGCGTTACAGCCGTAGCCGACAAAAACTGGTTCTACTTGTTATCTATGGATGGACAACTTTGGACTGATGAGGTTTTGATATCTTTCTGCTTGTTATCTAATTTTTTTATGTTTTATAATAGAATTACAATGTGATGTATCTAGAGTATATTTTTTACTATATTTTACATATATAGTAAAAAATATATTTCAGGCATATTTACCATATATTTTCTCTATATTTAATTGAATATTTTAACTTTTAAAGCAGTACTATATATGTGTATATGTGTATCTGTTTTGCTGATGCCTTTAAATTCATTTGAACCATGTTTTTATTGTTTTAGGTTGAGGGAGTTGGGTTGCCAATTAATGATCCGGTTTCTGTTGTTGAAAATATATTTCAGGCATATTTACCATATATTTTCTCTATATTTAACTGAAACTTTTAACTTTTAAAGCAGTACTATATATGTGTATATGTGTATCTGTTTTGCTGATGCCTTTAAATTCATTTGAACCATGTTTTTATTGTTTTAGGTTGAGGGAGTAGGTTGAGGTACTTATTGTCACAACTTGTATTTTTAGAATATTGTCATCATTATACTTGCACTATATTTAATATACAGACATTAATTTACTAGTTGAGCACAGTACTGTCCAGGTATACAGAATTGTATTTTTACTATGTTTAAGAGTATATTTCACTATATTTACTATATATACAACAATATTTTTTTTTGAACATAGTGTTGATTATAGTCACTGAATTGATGTTTTTACAGCATATTGATGTTATTTTCTACTACCTACGCAAGAAGGGGAAGTATCACAATAACAACAACTATAGATTCACCACTGCCAGCTGTATTTTTCACACTTTAGTTGCTGAAATTTACAAATCTTGGGAAATCCCTGATTCATCCACATGTGTCGCCAGTAAGGAAGATGAACTGTGTGAGTACATTAACGGGCACAGGCTGTTGGCTAATGTACCATGGTATACTGTTGACAACGTACTAATTCCTGTCAACATAAAAGAGGAAAATCACTAGATTTTTGTTGTGATATCATTCACTGACAGGTCTGCTCTCATCCAATGAAAAGATCATTCATTTTTCTACAAATTTTATATGTTTGTTTTTTTCTTATATTTTCTTTTTACAAACAGGTCCATCTACGTATACAACTCATACCGAGCTGCAGGGCATGATGTTGTCGTTAGAGTCGGAGTGAAAATGTTGGCTACTCTAGTGACACATAGTCTACAAATGACTGATTTCTATGAGAAGAAGGCGAATATAGATTTTGTCACACATCCTTCTTACAGAAATAGAGAACAGACCGACAACTTTGACATTATGAATGTAGACAATCTCCCGCAACAAGCTCCCTCTAGCATGTAAGAATCTCTTCCAATAAAAAACACAATAAATACATCTTTTTTTTCGTGGGTTTTGATAAGTAAATTTTTTTATCATTTTTGTTCCAGGGATTGTGGTGTGTATGTGGCAGCCTTCGCTGAATACTTGAGCTCAAGTGCAGTCATCCCAACCGAATTCGATGCAAAGTTACTCCGTATGAGATACGGTGCCCTTTTATGCGACTATGCATGGGATAAGTCAAACAACAATGCATCAAGTGATAACGAGCAGCCTCCAAGACCAATTAGACTGGCAGTTGATTACGATGCATTTGATAAAGAGGATCTTGATTAGGCCACCAATTCATTTGTGTTTTTGATTTCATGTTGAACAATAGCATAGTTGGTTGCGACTTTTGTTGTTGTTTTTTCATTTTGGACATATTGTTTCATGTGCAGTAATCTTATTTAGGATGATTAATATTGAACACCACCTTATGGTTTTTATATTTTTGTTTCTTTCAAGTATGTTATTTTTCAATGCATAAATTCCATTTTTCATTATCTGTGAAATGTATTCATTTAACAAAGTAGTATATATAACCATTTAAATACAGTCGATATATACAGAAAATATAACTCAGATATATTCCATAAGTCCATTTTTAAAATTACAGTTTGTTACAAAATTTAAAATTTCATCTAAATACATTTCAAATATATGTAAAATATATATCAAATATAGTTAACAGTAAACCAGAATAAGTATTATCTACCAGATCACACAAAATACAACTAAAATATATACGAAATACAACTATTAAATCATAAATCCAAAACAAAAGGTCAAATCAGTTAACATAGAGTAGACTTTCCAAATACCATTTAACCACCAATATAGCATTACATTGAAAAACATCGGATGTTCAACCATGTGAAATACAATCATACTAGAATAATATGAATTCAAGATGAATTCATTTTTTATTTTTAACTGAAATTTAAAGTAGAATTGTCTTAACAAATAAAATCAAAATGGACTTATTTATTCTTCTTATTGAGCGGCGGATTATCACACGAACGCCTATTATGACCAAGACGTCCACATTTACCCCAGGAATTTCTGCGTTTACCAATCATCAACTCCTGTAATGGCTTGTCCCTCTTCTTTTTTGGCCTCCCAGGGGGTCTCTTATAGATCGGTGGCATAACAACTTCATCTAATATACTTTTAGGAACATTCCACTCGGTCTCATCGGGAAGAGGATCAACTGGCACATCATATGTGTTCACAACTGTTTCCGGCTTGAATAAATCCGAACAATATACATCAGCAGTCAAATTTTTATTCTTCAATACTGCCCATGCATGAGAACACGGTATCTCGTCCAGTTGGAACATCTTGCAGCTGCAAGTTTTCTTCTTCAAATCTATTATGAAACGCCTCGGTCCATCATTCACTGTGTAAACATATTCAGTTGACGCTTCAACCTGAGAACCATTTAACAAATAAACAAGCATTACCTGAGCAGTTTTACCATATTGGGAATATATATCAATATACATTACATATAGTAAAAATATACATTAAATTTTTGTGTTGCAAACAAAGATACCCTCATTCGTATTGATTTGTACTCGTTGATCGACAACATCTCTTGATACCGCCTTATCAGTGTTGTGAATGTGTAGGTACCATTTTTTCTATTTGTGCAATTCCATCTACCAAACATCTTCCTCACTTCTTCAAGGAAATCAAAAATATGTAACTCTCTTGCAGCAACAAGTTTTCCATTAATACATTCGGCTATATTCGAAGTCATTGTCCATCCTCTATTAACAGGTGAATAAAGCCTAGACCATTTATCTCTTCCAGCATCTTCTAGGTATCGTTTTACCCGAATATCAACATTCCCAATCTTCTCCATCAATTTATCGAACTCATCCTAGCTGTATGCTTTCGCTAGTGAATAAAATATAGGACTCAACACCTCACTGTTTGTTGTGTATTGCTTTGTCACATTTTTCCACAAATGCCATATACAAGCCAAATGAGGAACAGTAGGATACACCTTAGAAATTGCGTGTATTATGCTTTCATGTCTGTAGGACACGACACACATATTTTGCCTAACACCATAAGCTTGCTTGAACAGTTCAAAGAACCACGTCCACGACTTATTATTCTCAGAATCTATCACACCATACGCTAGTGGTAGGATATTACCTACAAAAATCATTATATAATATATTCAACACATATTTCAACTGAATTTGATCTCACACTGTATTTTTAGCACCATCATTTATAAAACAATAATATATATTTACAATATATTTACCTCATATTTACAGTGTATTTCAACATATAATATTCACAAATTTACACCAGCAATACATCCAGAGTATGTTTTTAGCAGCTTTATTTGCAAATCAATAAGCATAATGTTGTATTTATAAAAAAAACATTTATAGAATAGAATTACACATACCTGCTCCATCCAAAGTACTTGCCGACACAAATGTACCATTATACGTTGATTTAAGATGTGCACCATCCACTACAACTATTGGTCTACAACACTCGAATCCCTTTATGAATGCTTTGAGTGCTACAAACAAATACATAAACTCATTTTCTGGTGATTTATGCATTTTAACGAGCGATCCAGGATACGTTTCATCAAGTATGTATATATATGCCGGCAACTTCTTGTATGAATGAGCTGGATCACCTCTGAAATCTTTTATAGCCTTCTCTCTAGCTCTCCATGCCATCATATAAGAAACATCTACGCCGAATTCATTCTTAACATCATCTATTATATCCCCAGGTGTGACCTTCCTTTTATGGTTAGTTATTTTCGCCTTCACAACCGTTTCTCCAATAAACCAACTTGTTGCCTGCCTTTGTGAATACACCTTGTCCTTCAACGGACATGTATGTTCGTCATCGAAAGCTCTAACCCTGAACATTTCAGAATCCCCAATTCTCGACGCTCTGAATTTCCATTTACATTCCGGCGACCAACATGCCAGAGTGTAGCTACATAATACAATGTAAATAGTACATATTGAATCAATTAAATACAGTATAAATATACAAAAAATATATCAGAATATATTGCATCAAACATTTTTAAAATTAACAGTGTGCTAAATAAGTTAACAAATCATCTCAATACAGTACAAATATAACAAAAATACATCTGCACTTTCTGTTACCAGAATACATTTAGAAAATCATACCTTATAGCATTCGATCTCTCTGTTTTGAAATTGAATCTTTCACGAATTGCGTATTTCGTCATCGCAATTTTCAAAGTTTCCTTATCCTGGTAAATTTGATCGACAAAAACTCCTTTCGCTTCCGGTTTCGAAATTACCAAATTGTTATCATTCCCAAACAAAACAACAGCGTTTACAGTAGAATCACAAACTTTCATACCATCCCGATTCTCGCTAAATCCAATTTGCAGCACATCATCTCCAATAATACGATTACCAGTTGCACCATCCTCAACATCCAAATCATGAATACTAACGCACATTGGATACATCCCCAAAACTCTGTTTTCTCTCTTAAGCTCAACGTACACACGAACTCCCATATCGTTGTGTATTTCAATTGGTTGAAAATCGCCTTCAACAGTATATTTTATTGAAATAGTTTTCCTAACAGTATCCACGCCTAATTGATTTGTAATCGTACAAACTAACTCATCGTAATTGCAATTATCAATGAATACAACAGCATCAATTTTGTAATTCACAAAACAGTTCTGATCGTTCCAAAAACAGAATGACGGATCAACGCAGTTACGTTTGTCATTATCCTGTTGTTTTCGAATACAGCAATGTGTTATATTCAATTTAGCTGAAACAATTTCAGAAAAGATGAACAAAAAAAAACGTTTGCAGTGAAAAAATCGTTACCTCAATTATGAACTCAACTTGATGAAATCAAATATATATTCGTCGTGATAATTAAGCTATGTTCACTGGTTTGATATTGTTATTTTTCAAAGGTTTTTCAACCTTTTTATTTTTGGTTAAAAATATGATTGTAAGGTTTGAATTCAATTTTTTTTGAATTTATTAGCTGTTTGAATGAGATATGGAATCAGATATGGAATGGGAGGATATTTGCGTGAATCAGGGAACAATATAACCGATTCTAATTAAAATTGGAACAGATTTTGTTTCCATAAATATAGCACTGTCAGTTAAACTCACGTCTGTATTTCCGCTATATTTATGCTATATTTTGGTATACCCGACTACTAGATAAATATAGGGTCATCTAGTTACGAATTGTAAATATAGCATATGTACTTATAGGTTGTTAGAAAGAGTTAAAAGGTAGCTGTTTGTGAATATTTTACCTGTAAAAAATGGTTAACATATGGACACTAATAGTATGCCAAAAAGATTTTTATAAAACTTAAAACTAAAAACCCTTTCTAAAAGCTCGGGTGGGCTTACGTAGTGTTCTACTTAGGTTAACGCCTTCGTTTTAACCTAAGTGTTCTAGTCCGAAACCCAAAAAACCCAATTTTGGGCAAAACTCTACCATTTTCATTTCTTGAAAATGAGTATTTTTTTGCATAAATGACAAACCTTCATTTGCGGAAATATAAAATAAAAGTAGTTTTTATCATAAATAATTTATATCTACAAGGTATACTATTAGAACCCGTAGGTCAACCATATTTTATGGATCCTTAATACCGGAGTGCCTAACACCTTCCCCGGGGGATCACTAGAACCCTTACCTAGGCATTGGTATAGATTGGTTTCTTTTAAAACTTAGCTGTTTTAAATGAACCCTTTCAAACTCGTTTTCCTAACTTACCTATAAGTTAAGGGGCGAATCTAAAGCGATGTCCATTTAGAGCACCATCCACGTAGAGGTATATTTTTTTCCTTTTTCCGGGTACGATTAACAACCGTACTTCCCCGGGACAATTTCCTTTTTAAATGAGGCGAGTGCAATTACGAATCAGAAAAAATAGAACCGCTACAGATGGCGACTCCTTTGGGGACAATTTAAGGTTCTAACCATAAGGGTTCCAATAATCTATTTGCTTTGTATGACATAAATTGTCTAAGTGATATAAACTGCTTATGTGTTTAAATTTCTGCAAAATATAACTGTGATTCATGCATGCATACTCCGCCACTCTTGACATTTATTTTTCACTTTGTTCCATGGGTGACGAAGTAGGATGAGCTGCAGTCGCTAAAGGTCGAGTAGGCACGCGGTCGTCCCACAGCCTCAGGGAACCCACCCCCAGCTTGTCTGCTAGGGTAACCTGTGTCATTTTCTTGAAAAACCACTCTAGAATAATTAGCGTAGAGCGGAGCCAAATCCTTACTAATATAGTGCATACTGACCATAGACCGATTTGGGTATATCAGACCTATAGCGCATACTGACCATAGACCGGTTTGGGTATCTTAGACCTGCCTGAATCGGATAGGATAGACACCTTACTGTGTTCAGACGATGTAAAAGTCCGAAGGCAGTACATCCCACTACTTGCTATTTGGAAGTATCATTGTGCCTTATGTGAAATAAGTTATTGTTCCTGGAGGCAGGGAACTAACAGTGTTCTGTCTTTCAGATGTCTCCTAATTTGAAGTGTGATATGATTGTGGGCCCACCACCGGGTTTAGTAATGTGGTGGAAAGGTTTGACTAATGATCAGAAAAAAGAGATAAAGGGGTACATAGGGCATCTACCTTCGTTGATAAATATGACTGGGGATCTACGTTTGCTAGAAATTATTAGTGGTTATTGGGATAATGACAGAATGGTGTTCAGGTTGGGAGAGACAGAGATGACTCCCACCTTACAAGAAATTAGAGGTGTCTTGGAAAGCGCAGGAAGTGCAAACAGATCCAAAAAGAAGTTAGCTCAAAATATCCTCATCCCTCACAAATCTACCCCAAAAGAAATCAAAGACAGATTTGTTGTCAATAAGGCTGACTGGGCACAGGGGCCCACAATAGCCTTTAGGGAGCTGTATGGGAGGTATTCGTCCAAACAAGGGTATGAAAACCACCTCTTAGAGTTTCCTTCGTTCCAATCTTGGGAAGCCAACCAAACACTACCCTTCATTACTTTCCTGCTAGGAACCGTGGTATTTCCACTAAATTCTTCCCTAGCCATAGACACCAGGGTTGTCTTTGTTGCCCACTCTGTACTTAGAGGTGTTACGACAGACGGTCATACCAAGTACTCATTATTACTTCCAGAATTGCAATCTCCTGGTTCAATGATGGATACTTAAGCATTTAGACAAGAATGGTTCAACCTCCCGCCGAGATCCGGCCAGGAGGGAAGATGATCTGAGAATCGCTACCGTACCTTTTGGGGTTCAAGACAAAGTGGGATAGGCTCACATCTTTTCCAGAATAAGAGAAGAACACATCAGGTGGAGAGTGCCTGAATTCCATTCCAAGTCTATTTATGTCAAGAGCCGTAGATGTCCCTATGGGCATTAGGGGGGATCAGACTCTACGCGCCTCTGAGGGTACTTAGACAATGAGGCAGGTCATCCCAAATGTAAGAGATATAGTAGAGTTTTTGCGAGACTATGAAGAAGGTCATATCGAGGGTATACAAGATGCTACGAAAGATTGGAAGAATGCGATAAAAGAAGACAAGTTGGACGAGGATCCAAATAACCCAGGTCATGATGAAGATTACTATGAGTGGCTTAGAGCCGAGTTAGCAGGTACTGCCACTCCAGGTCCATAACTTTATAAATTTCCAGTGGATAGGGAAGCCACAAAAGCAATTCATTTTAGAAGAATGAAACGACAATCAAAGAAAGGCAGCGAATCATCAAGCAAAAACAGAATATGATCAAAATGTAATTAAGAGTTTGACAGACGAGGCAAATGCCTCATTGGTGAGTTTAGAGTGGCTTGACACTTTTGTTAGGGGAGCCATAGATACAGGAACGTCATTGAATGATGTTCAGAGGGGTCAGTGGATCGGGACAGCATTGATGCCAGCCCACGTAGACATTCACACCGCCCTTCGAAGGGCTAAGAACGCACGGACTAAGAGGGAGAAGATTTCGATCTGAGGAGTGGACTTCTTTTGATATTATTGCATTCGTTTATTTTAAAGCCTTATAATCCCACTTGGAAAAGATATTATTAATGAAAAACATTGGGATTTTTATTTTTGGGAAATAGTAAATTTGTTTTACATATGGCACAATTTTACTTCATGCGTTAGTAGCCTTGGAGTAACGCGGTATAAGAGAATGAATTATACATTGTCTATTGCTTATCTAATATAACTGCTTTGCGTGAAAATCATATATATTATTAAACTCTTGATTGGTCCGTTATACGCTCAAATTACACCTTTTATTAGCATAAAGCGGACGATGTCAAATATAGTAACCCAACAAGGTTGGGGTCGAATCCCACAGGGAATATGATGTGAAAAGGTTACTAAAATCGTAGAATGTTTAATTTAGGTCTAATGTCTTAATCCGATGATTTTGGTAAAAGTTGATTGTTTATGACTAATGAATAACTGATTGTTTGGACTGTAATTTATGGTAAAAGAAACGAAGGTTGTGTCCCCTTTAGATAAAGTGTATGATCCTGGGTATTGATATTGATATACTTTTAATGGATCGTTATATGGATGCACTTAACCTCTAGATGAATATATACTATTTCCCAATAAATAAAGATTATCTCTTTCTATGATTTTCCCAAATATAAGAAAGTGAATATTGGAGAATGGTTAATTATGCCAAGTAAATTCTTCTTATTCCTAAGTGAATTTATTAAACAAAGTTTAAAGCTTTGAGTTCTTGTTATTTATTCTTACCAAACCCTAATAATTGTTCCAAACAAATCAAGGTTATGGCTTTAATCAATGTTTGCAACCATTAATTGTGAATGAAGAATGAAGAATAAATAAACTCTAACAATCCATTATGTGTATATCAATCACAAAACCCAATCACAAAACACCCATCATTGGGTTCACAACCCTAGTAAGGGAATTTAGCTACTCATGACAAAGAACAAGAAACAAGAAATTGAAGAATACATAATTGCTTACTTTTGATGAAAAGAGGAATTGATAGTACTTGAATTGATGTTTTGAATCTCCAAAGTCAAGAGAGTATTTAATGTTCTAAGCCAAAAGTCAAGAAAATAATAACTGATGCGAAATAAAACCCTTCATTGGGCTATTTATAGGTTTTGAAACATAAAAGTTACAAAATTACACTTTGGTCCCCGACGACATAAAATACGATCCGTATTTCAAATTACGGACCGTAAACTGGTTTACGCCTTGGTCTTCCTTCAAAATCGGGGCAACTACAACATCATAGATTACAGATCGTATTTTGATTTACGGTCCGTATTCTACTTGATCATATTTCAACTTGTAAAATCTCAACTTTCTGCCAAGTATCTTAATGTTAAATACGCTTTGAAATATGGACCGTAAAGTGGAATATGGTCCGTAAAAGTTGTTCGTATTTTAACATCTTCTTAGCATGCCTTTATGTTTCACCTTATCTTTAATTACACCCAAGGAATACGGCCCGTATTTGAGAATACAACCAATATTTTGTCATCAAGGCCAAATTCTGCACTTCAACAGTTTTCATCCCAAAATTGCTCCATTACTTGAAAAACACTAAAAACACATTGAATTGCCACTAACTTGCTTAACAACAAGTAAAAATTCTCGTAAAAAGGCCTTAGATGTGCCATAATTTCCCGGCACATTAACACCCCCAACTTAAAGTCTTTTCTTGTCCTTAAGCAAGTCATACAACACAACGACTTGATCTATCATCTAGATATAATAGAGTACTAATGGTTACAATTGTTTTAACTTCGAACTACGGGCATACATGTCTATCACAAATAACTATGTCAACTTTCAAAATCTAAATATGACTCATACTCAAGACACTGCAACTCATAGTGAAGTTTCAGTCCATGTCTTAACATTATCATAAGCATCAATATACACACAAACGTCGCTTTTTCGGGAATGTTCCTAATTTCATCCGAATGCCCTCACATAGACCAAAGAATGTCCCTCACACATATGTAAAACACAATAGGGACTAAGTCAAAGGAGAAGAGAAGTCACTCACTCTCACAAAGAAATTCATAGATTGCACTTACACATACCATAGGCTTGCCCTCGTTATCTATATTCTCAGCTTTGGACATCTTAGTTAGGATCACTCTAGGACTTTGTAAGGTTGTAATGTAGGCTTCGGGACGGGTAGGATACACATTTGGTCAATAGTGGCTCGCCCTCCTTGAACACTACACTTTTTCTTCTATTTTATTCACCCTTCTTACTTTGCTTCTTTACTTTATCCTGTAGGGTCGGTGTGAATTTATTGGACTAACACTGATAACTTTTTTTTCTTTTCAGATTTTCCAGAATTTTTTTTATACTATGCTTATCAACACCAAACCCTACACCATCTAACTTCGCTTCCACCCTCAACTTAGGCTTTCAACATCATTCTTCACAGAATTCACCCAACACCCCCTACTTATTCGTTTTTCACATTCATAATGTCAAGGAGAGACTTTGGTGAAAAAATGGGATTATTCAAAGAAAGGGTAAAGGCTCGTTAACAGTTAGTTAAAGAAAATAGGTCACATAGGATCAAAATGGGTAACTAGGGATCAATGTTCATTTATGTAGGGACAAAAGCATTTAGAAAGGGTTTCCAATTACTCAAAGACAGGGTAGGATCATTTCACAACTAATACATCCTTAGAATATAAACACGACTACTCAGGCAAGTTCTAGATTGCAAGCACAATAAGTGAACGAAACGAAAACTCACAACACACAATGGCAAAGGATTTCAGCTTAACACAACATCCCAAGTAATTATTTATCGTGCTTAATACTCTCATAATTATCATGTCATGCAAAGAACCAATCACGTCAATTCATAGTTATTCCTAAGTATTCATCAAAAATTAGAGGGGTTCCATAAAACATCTTTCCAAATCAAAAATTAACATGCCGTAAGTTACTGAAGTACTACCATATAAGTCAAAACTACTCTATTCTACCTAAACACCCTAAACATGCCGGTTTCGACAACAAAAACCCCTCAGGAAAAGAACTCTGGCAAAGAAAAGCTGAGGAGGGTTCCTAAATACATGTTTACAAAAGAAAAGCCGAGGGAGGTTCCTAAACACATATTTAAACTCCCACCCCCAACAGAAAAATCAAGCACTGTCCCCAGTGCGTCAATTGTAAGATCAAGAAAAAGGAGTTGTACCTGGTGCCCTAGGCGCTGTGCGCATCTCAAGACTGGCCTGCCTCATCAGGCGGCTTACTACTGGACTCACTTGATCGTCTTTGTGGCTTAACTAAGGAATTATGGATGGCTTGTTGTATCTTCTTTTCCTCCGCCTTCTTCAATCTCTTGGCCAGCTCCTTGGGATCATCATATGTCCCACGGTCCCTCTTGCCTTTGTCATGCATAAGGGACGCAGCATCCTCCTCTTCTTCCTCAGACTCCATTAGATCCAACACCGAAATCGTACTTGGCAAAGTGGCACGTGGTGCTGGAACTGGTGCAGCTACGGTACCTTGCGCTTTAAGCGCCTTCTTTAGATTCTCCAACTCACTCCTCAAAGAAGCAGACTCCCTACCGGGTGCGGTCTCCTCTCGAGTCACCAATATAGAATCAAATCCATCTAGTCACTACTAGAAAAGTGACCTATGTCAACAGTACAAAAACCATTGCAATAGACAGGAAAGCCGTTGTAGTAGACCTATGGCAATGAAAAAGGGCCCGTTCCATCTGATCACGTGCCGATAGATCTATCGCAACGGTTTTGAAACCATTGCACAAGTCTGTTTATTGCAACATTTCTGAAATGTTGCCATATGACAATCTATAGCAACGATTATTTGTTCAAACGGAACGGTTCAAAAACGTTGCAGTATTGTTTTATGCAACAACATTGGGGGCTATAGGAACATTTTTTGGGGCTATGGCAACGGTTATTCGGTACTTTTGCAATGTTTTTCTCGAGGCTATTGCAACGGTTTTATCGAGGCTATTGCAACGGTTTGTTGTCTACTATATACAATAGTTTCTAATTACAATCATATGAAATCAATTGCAGCTGCATAATAAAAACTGACAAAGTAATATATATATATATATATTAAAGCAAATTATATAATATTATTTGCAATTCAAGAGTTACAATACATTATTTTACAAAAAGTCCATAAAATAATGATTCCTACAACATCTGAAGGCCTAACAACATTGAGCAAATACTCTCCAAGTCCTCACTGCTTCCGTCCTTCCTTTGTTCATTTGTTTCGCCTGCAAATTCAACAACCAAAATACTATTCAATGAGTAGGAAAAGGGAAACAAAAACCCATTCTTCTCAATGATCAGTCATCCAACACTCTTGTCCATAATGACACCAACAAGTTTATATAATAACCAACACATCATCTCATGCCTTAAGTCAAAGACACTAACTTCAAAACAATTTATAGAGCCATAAATCAAATATTTATCAATTAATGAAAGCAATTCCCTACATCAGGTAAAATGATCTTAATGAAAATCGCTAATTGTCTGGTACCTATTAGCATCCAACTTCATAGCAGATATATCATATTGACATGTAGCAGAATTACTTCAACCAAAATAAAATAAGAAAAAGGAGTACATGAACTATTAATCTAATCTTGTGAATGTAATATTAACTGGTATTTCCTCATGTAGGATCTTTTGTTGTAATAATGAGTGGATAAACTGGTAATTACTATCGAGTATTATCCTTGCAAATTAGGACTGCATAGTCTTGTACAAGGTCATGATTTAATTTGAATTTCAACATTAGAAATTTTTGAGCAAATGAATTGTGTTGTATAAGCACTGTTGAGTTGTCTCCCTTCTCTTAGCTCAAATTTCCCAGTCTGAACATGCCCCTCCCCCCCCCCCCCCCCCCACCATATCTCTCTCACACAGAGAAATAGAAAGGAGCACTATGGTAACAGATCCAAAGCCTTCACCGATGAAAAAAGGCTACACTATTAAGCATATATTAGGCAGACAAAGATGAGAAAGACACATATATATTGAAAAGAAAAGTAATTCATAATAATACTTTCCCGAATAAATATTTTTAATTACAAAAGCTTTACATGATTTATAGTAGTACTTATTACGTACATGGTTAATTTCTTATCACGTAGCACCATCATATTTTGGAACAAGTGAATTACTATTCTTTTATCACCATTCACCAGAAAAGGAAATGAAGTAAAATTTAGTAAGACAAATAATAAGAGTACCTTGTAGATGCTAAGAGCCCAGGAAGTGCAAGGATGTAATTATGAAGACCCAAAAATTCATTTTCTCGGGTTTAGGTGGTTGTGCGAATTTACAGGAAACTACATCTGCATGTAGAAAGTTCAACATCCTAGAGAGTTCAATCACATTATCGTTTTTCCCTTAACTTTTGCACTGAGAATCAGGAGAGAAGTAAAAGAATTAAGCCAAAAGCAAGTTTCCATACGAACAACACTAGATGTTAAATTGATTAAATTTTATATCAAGAACTTAAAAAGAACCTAAAGTATAAAATGCTAAAATCAAAAGAAACCTTTTTTTTAAAGATAAAATCAGTACAAACTTGCAAACCTAAACACTAAAAGGTGTAGATAAAGTAATAACTATAAACCACATGTTTAGTGCAAAGACGCTGCAACAAACCTTGATCCTTTCGTACCTCATGTATAATTAATACCATTCAATGTAATTTGAATTCGTCAGGCCACTGCATCAAAAAACAAAACCAATTGACACTTATCAGTAAATACGAAACAACAACAACAACATACCCAGTGAAATCCCACAATATGAGGTCTGGGGAGGGTAAAGTGCACGCAGACCATACCCCTATCTCGGAAGACAGGGAGGCTGTTTCCGAAAGACCCTCGGCTCAAGAGAAATCAAAACGAGAAAGGTTAGATAAGCACAAGCAGTTCAAAGCAGAATGCAAATGAAACTAAAGAAAGCGAATAAGTCAGAATAAAGCAGTCTGAAAAAAAGGGAACAGTAGCTACCACATATAAATAAGATAATCGAAGTACAAGAAACCACATATAGTAGCAAGAAACAAAGGGCAATAGACTATAGATCGAAATAACGACTACCTACTAGCCTTCTACCCTAATCTGAGTCCTCCAAAACCTCCTATCTAGGGTCATGTCCTCAGTAAGATGAACCTGCGCCATGTCCTGTCTCAGCACCTCTCCCCAATACTTTTTCGGCCTACCCCGACCTCTTCTGAAACCATCCATAGCTAACCTCTCACACCTCCGCACTGGAGCGTCTCTGCCTCTCCTTCTCACATGCCCAAACCATCTCAGCCTCGCTTCCCTCATCTTGTCCTCCACTGATGCTACTCAAACCTTATCCCGAATATCTTCATTCCTAATCCTATCTCGCCTGGTGTGCACACACATCCATCGCAACATTCTCATTTCCGCAACTTTCATCTTTTGGACATGAGAGGTCTTGACTGCCCAACACTTTCACAACCACTTTGTAGAACCTGCCTTTAAGTTTTAGTGGCACCTTCTTATCACATAGCACTCCTGAAGCAAGCCTCCATTTCATCCACTCTGCGCCAATACGATGTGAGACATCATCATCAATATCCCTATTTTCTTGTATAATAGACCCGAGATATTTGAAACTTCTTTTCTTTGGGATGACCTGGGTACCAAGCCTCACTTCCACGCCAGACTCATGTGTCACGTCACTGAACTTGCATTCCATGTACTCTATCTTGGTCCTACTTAACTTGAACCCTTTAGACTCCAGAGTTTGTCTCCAGACCTCCAGCTTAGCGTTCACTCCGCCTCGTGTCTCGTCAATCAAGACTATGTCATCCGCAAATAACATACACCATGGCACCTCACCTTGAATTCGCCACGTCAGAAAATCCATCACTAGAGCAAATAAAAATGGTCTAAGAGTTGATCCTTGGTGCAACCCCATCTCCACTGGGAAGTACTCCGAGTCTCCTCCCACTGTCCTTACCCTGGTCTTGGCTCCCTCATACATGTCCTTGATCGCCCTAGTGTACGCTACAAGTACACCTTTGGCCTCCAAGCATCTCCATAAAACCTCTCTTGACACTTTGTCGTAAGCCTTTTTTAGGTCGATGAAAACCATGTGCAGGTCCTTATTCCTCTCCCTATACTGCTCCACCAGTCTCCTCACAAGATGGATGGCTTCTGTAGTCGAGCGCCCCGGCATGAATCCTAACTGGTTCTCTGAAATGGGCACGCCTCTTCTCACCCTCATCTCCACCACCCTTTCCCACACCTTCATAGTGTGGCTTATCAGCTTGATCCCTCTATAGTTGTTGCAACTTTGAATATAACCTTTGTTCTTATACAAAGGGACCATCATACTCCACCTCCATTCCTCAGGCATTTTCGCCGTCTTAAAAATAACATTAAACAATTCAGTCAACCACTCCAAACCTGCCCTGCCCGCACTCTTCCAAAACTCCCCAGGGATCTCATCAGGACCGGTAGCTCTTCCCCTGCGTATCCTTCGAACAACACCCTTAACCTCCTCCACCTTTATACTCCTACAATACCCAAAGTCGCGGCGCCTCTCAGAGTACTCCAAATCTCCCAACACAATGTCTCTCTCACCTTCCTCGTTCAAGAGTTTATGGAAGTATGACTGCCATCTCCGTCTAATGAGAGCTTCCTCTACCAATACTTTGCCATCCTCGTCCTTGACGCACTTTACTTGATCCAAGTCCCGTGCCCTTCTTTCCCTCACTTTGGCTAGCCTGAACAACTTCTTATCCCCGTCTTTTTCCTCTAGTTCTCCATATAGACGTTCGAAGGCTGCCGTTTTTGCCGCCGAAACTGCCAACTTTGCTTCCTTTCTCGCAATCTTATACGTTTCCCTATTCGTCCGCTTCTCCTCCTCATCTTTGCTGTCTACCAACCTCGCGTACGCCACTTTCTTTGCTTCCACCTTTTCCTGGACTTCTCCATTCCACCACCAGTCCCCACGTCACCTACCACGGCGACCTCTCGAGACTCCCAGGACATCTCTAGCTGTTTCCCTAATGCAACTCGCCGTCCTATCCCACATACTGCTCGCGTCCCCCCTACTCTCCCAAGCCCCCATAGCCATCAACTTCTCCCCCATCTCCTGGGCACTCGACAAAGTCGGACTCCCCCACCTGATCCTTGGCATGTCATCCGCGACCCTCTTCCTCTTCTTCCTCGTAATACCCAAATCCATCACCAAAAGTTTTTGTTGGGTCATAAGGTTCTCACCCGGAATGACCTTACAGTCTTTACAAAGACCTTTATCCTCTTTTATAAGGAGCAAAAATTCTATCTGCGTCGCAGCCGTCGAACTACGAAAGGTTACCAAGTGTTGTTCCCTCTTCGGGAAACGCGAGTTAGCTACTACCAATCCAAAGGCTTTAGCGAAATCCAGAAGTGAGACCCCTCCTCCATTCCTGACTCCGAGGCCGAAACCTCCATGCTCATCATCATAACCCCCCGAGGTTGAGCCGATGTGTCCATTGAAATCTCCCCCTATGAATAACTTTTCGGTGGGCGGTATACCTCCCACCACTTCATCTAAATCCTCCCAGAAGCGCCTCTTCACCTCCTAGTCCAAGCCCGCTTGTGGCGCGTAAGCACTAATAATGTTCAAGGTAAACCCTTCCACAACTAACTTAACCGCCATCATCCGGTCATTTACCCTCCTAACCTCTACGGCCTGGTCCCTTAGCTCACTATCTACTAAAATACCTATTCCATTCCTATACATTGACTTACCCGAGAACGATAACTTATACCCGTCCACATCCTTAGCTTTAGATCCTACCCATTTGGTCTCCTGGATGCAAGCTATATTAATCTTCCTCTCCTTAAGAATCTTAACTAGCTATATAGACTTCCCCGTCAATGTCCCAATGTTCCAGGACCCTACTCTCAACCTAGACGCTCCCTGACCCCACTTACCCCCTCTAACCCTAGCCCCCGTCCCCGACCGAGAACAGGACCCTAGTCTACCATCACTCACTATATCCACTAAGGGGAATAAAAGCAAATCAAATATCTATCTTAAACAAACAAGAATCAATACTAAAGCACAGTTATCAAGAGACTATATGCAAGTCAGGTTACTGTGACAAGAAAGATAGCACTATAAGCTAAAGGAATAAAGGCAAGAATTTAAAGTCAAGAGTCAAGAATGTGTAGCAGGCAAGATTTAACAAGGTTAAAAGACACATGAACTAATATGAGCCACCAGAGGTACCAACTCCAGGTGAAAACAATTTCAAAACAAAAAACAAAAAAAACTGTTCCACGCTGGAGTACTGTTCAGGCCGGAGCACTGTTCACCGCCGGAAACCCACTGGCGGGGGTTTCCAAGTGCAAAAAAGAGAAGACAACAAGAAAAAAAACAAAGAAAAAAGGAAAAGAGAAGAGAAGAGAAGAGAGAAGGAGAGAGAGAAATAACATTTTCATTTATTTCTTTTTACAGATTTCAACAAAAACTAATCTTGGAATTATTCTACCTTTGTAATTCATTGTCCCTTTTCCATCTAGGACTCCAACAAAAGATCTTGTGAAGATAAAATTAAGACCAAATACCACTAAAATTACATATAACTTTATGTCTCCTGGACATCAAAGAAGAGTTTTCTAAAATAACATTTGGATGTAGATAATTAGTTGCTTCTAACAAATTGTTCGCCACTTTTGAGCACACATTTTCATCGTCTTATGGCGACTATATTACACTTTGTTTAAGATACTTTCCTCATCTAAATACAACCTTAATCTCTTTCAAGTTGTGTAATGTAAGCCAATTAAATGCGTAGGACAAAAGAAAGAAAAGACACATTTTATACTGCGAAAAATGAAAAAAGTAACCGGTTGTGAAAAAATAGAGAATCTCAACAATTTGAGTCACTTAACCAAAGAAAGGTGACTGCAACAACTATATAGATTAATATGCTTCCTTGTTTTATCATTTCGGAACAGTAATTACTATACACTGAGTCAAAATTTTAAGGATATTTCTACTCATCAAAAAGTAAAATTCAATAAAGTAGTGGCAAGGGTTGGTCAGAAATTACTTACTTAAACCACCTATGCAGTAATAAGATAGCCTAAATTACATATAATATATAGTAGAAACATAATAATGAATGCACGGATACAAATTAGTGCAGTACTCAGATGGAATTCTCTATCCTCAATTTTCCAGCCAAATTGAATCATATAGGGAAATTTTAGCTTAAGGAGTCTGTAATCAAATGAACTCTGCTAGTTTAGCTAGCCAGCAAAATCACATCAATGAGAAACTAAAAACAATGATGAAAATAATTTTGGATGTGAATTGCATACTCACAAAAGGACATATTTTCAAAGAAGAATGGAGAGGCAAGTTTATAACAGTAATAGTAAGTCTTTGAGGCCTAGTACAATCAGCTGCCTCTAGCATGGCTTCATACAAGTTTTCAAGTGTTTTTTTCCCTATATGGCCAGCTTAAAGTTGGTGAATCAAAAAGGGGAAAAAGACAGCTAATTTTGATGTTGGAGGTGTATTCCAATTCTCAATCATTCGATGAATAGGAAGAAGAAAAATAATGGGATAACTACTAGTAACTTTACATATAAAGAAGCAAGCATTTTAGACGTTAAATTTTCCATTCGTAAGACTAAGGTACTTGCTATGAAATGGATTATAGATGAACTAGAAAAACAGGTTGCGCTAACAACATAACACCAAGATGGACGGGCAACTGAGAAATTTGTTGTAATTGAATATAATATTATGCATCCAGCTGAAGCAATACTTGTATTGTGACATAGAATGAAAAATAATACAAAATTTTACTTTTAAGTGATAAAGAATAGGCGCACCAGAAAAGAAACCTTTATCATTAAAGGGCAGCCGCTATCTAAATTAAGCGCATTAGAAATTAATAAACTGTTTACATAACACACGACAACCAACTATTCAAAATCCTTATTTCAACACTTGTTACAACCACAAAGGATGAAATGAGTTGGACTTACCTTGAAGTTGATGCATGAATTCCCGGCCGTCCGAATGTGTTACTTGATTAATTTGGCCACTAAAACCTCCTTTTACTTTTTATAGCATATATATTGTCTCTGAAATTCAGATTGTAGGTATAAATTCTTGGACTATTACTAAAGCATGGTAAAACAGACAATAAATATGACTCTTTAACTATAACTTAAAGCGAAACGATAATATAGGCTGAAAGACATAGATTTCACTTTTTTCTTTATCTAGTAAGACAACAATATTCAAAGCCAAGGCACAATAAACCAATAAAATGTATTAGAACTGAACATTATGAACCAAGTAGATGTAAACCTTATAAGGTAGATTAAATGAACAAACTCTTCTCTAGATTTCTCTCAATTCAGTTGAACATCCAAACATACGTAAAAGTGAATGGATATTTTTCTAGCTACCACAAGTTCAAAATAACATATTATTATAAAATGTATTACCACATCCACCCTTTAATGCCCCCTTTTGGCTAAATAACAATGAGATGTAGCAGGGAGTTTAACAACTTGATTAGTTAAAGCCAAAATAAAATTCAAGTAGCACAAAAAAATTTCAACTTCAGGCTTCATTATCATAAAATATATTACAAGAAAAAGGAAGAACTTATCATAAGGAGCATTTAGAACCAAAAGCTAAAAACTGTAAAAGTGATCCACATTTTTACAGAAAAGAATAGTTTCCTTGAGACAAATTACAAAATATTGGGAATATATGTTGTAGAAATTGAAGATTTATCTTCAATAAAATTTTCCAACCTCCTAAAAAAGTGAGAAATCAAAAGAACAGGCACAATACATAAGGATAAGGAAAAAATATAGTAGAGAAAATAAAATGGAACAACAGAGATTTAATCCTTGGTACCCCAAAGTCCTAGTGACATGGGTTTCACAACTAATTCCTACTGGTTCTTCTCCCTTTATCAAGCACATACCAGATTCCATGGTTATGTGTTAGGAAGCAGTTACCGGTGTTGTGCAAGTGACGGGTGTTTCCATGGCACTACATCTTCTCTGTTCGCCAAAAAGGTAAATATGTAAGGGTTTGTGGCCAAGAGCAATGAGAAAGCTCTGCGGAGGCGCATGCCTTGCCAGAGATGTGGCCGTTGCTGGATCTAACCGGATTGGGTTTGTCGGCAGGCCTATTCTTAGAGAAAATCGACTGGGTTTTCATTGATGCCTTCGAAGTAAGTAGAAACAAACTTTGGCGTTGTTTTGCCTTTTACTTTTTAATTTTAAGAGATTGTGGGTTTTTGAAATTAGGGCGGGAAAATAAGGAGGGAAGATACAAGCGTTGCAATATTTTTTCATAGAGAACCGTCCCTATAGGTTTGTCTATTGTAACGATTACGATAACCGTCACAATAGAAAATTATGTGGCAATGGTTATTTGGATATTGCAACGGTTTTATTATAGAAGTGTTCAAATATGTCTGAGAGTTTATTGCAACAGTTATATCTGTTGCAATAGCACATCTATAGCAACGGTCACAGAACCGTTACCAAAGAAACTGTTGCCGTAGGCCTATTTTCTGGTAGTGATTCTAGCCTGATATACCTCGGGCTTCTTCTGGAACTCCTCACGGATCTCTGTAGTAGCCTCCGTAATCAATGTCTCCACTATCTTCACCATATTTTGTTTGAACCATTGCAGGATTCTCCCTATCTGTCTTTTAGCCTTGAATGCAATCTGACTATAGTTATCGGGGCTGAAATTAAGCATCTTCAAATCTGAATCTTCCGGCTCAGCGGACGCAGCTGCAGTGGCAGACCCCGAGGGAGGACCATATATGGCGGTTGTACCACGAGCTGTCTCGGCCGCAGCATCGGTACTCACGGCAACACTCTCTGGGACACCCGTAGTGGTAGCAGAAGGCTCAGTAGCAGTGGCATCAATAGTGGGTCGACTGTATCAGTCCGAAAAGCATGGCTCGGACTCAACTCGAACTGAGTGTCGTTGTCATCATCGGAATGATCTGCCTAATTATCATTCTTGCCCATAACCTTATTCTTCCTCTAATCTTCCACATGGGCAGCTTTAATGGTTTTGTCCCATTCTGGAAGCTCAAATATCCTCGCCCTTTTACACAACTCCATGATAAGACACAGGAATACTATGGATTCCTTGGGCTTGTGTGCCCTCACATGCAGCTCTTCAGCAATGAGCTCCCCAATATCCATCAGATACTTTGATATAAAAGAGGCAATAGTGACTGCCTGACTGATCGAAAGGGTGTTGTCAGCCAAAGTTGGAGTGATCTGGTACCTAAGCAACATCCACCAAAACTTGGCTTCCATCTTTAAGAAACTTTTAGTAATCTTTACTCTCTCATCATCTTTCTATTTCTACTTGCCTGGCTGAGATATGATTGTAGCTACAGTCCATTCACTCACAGATTTCTTGTCTTTCCTTGTTCTCCTATCTAGCAATATGCTCAAGTCGGTAGGCCCAACATAATCATTGCCAAATAAAACTCTGTTGATGGCCTTAGAGGAAATATCAACCCTGGAGTTCCGGATGGTGACAGTCTCCAACATAGGAGTTTGATTCCAAGCGCGACTCGACCTTTCTAAATCATTCAACACAACCCTATATGCAGCATAAAACTCTCTCACCACGTGCGGACAATACTTTCCTGGCTCGTGAGTGAAAATATCCAACTGATATATCCTGACGATCTCGACAATCTGTGGATATTTCGAAACACCCTCGAAGATCAACCGCCGCTCCTCAAATATGTTCTTCTGCGGCTTGCCTCATTTTCTTTCCCGACCACCCATTGGTCATATAACTCCTTTGAACCTTTGACCGAGAACTTGAGTTTTTCTTCCTCCAAATATTTGGTCCAGATGGCTAATTTCCGACCCTCTGGTGGCGTATCAGCATCCTGAGCTTGGCTAGAACTTGGCTCCTCTGAGCCACTTTTTTGCTCTGTTTGTTAGGTCACCCCCTTGCTTGCTGCTTCCACGTCAGAATCCCCTCTTCGGACTGGGAGGCTTCAAACGTGGACCTGGACGGTGTCATGGTTGGGGGCGTAGATGTAACTCATGTAGAGGTCCCTTGAACCTTTGGTGGAGGTATAACTTCCTCTGTGGACTCGGACCCTGAATTGTAACCTTCAGAATTGGAGGGTTCATCTCTCAATTTAAATTCCGAGCCCACTTGCTTTCTTGTGCCCTTGCGTCAAGGCCCCGCTTTCTTTGTAGTATTTCTTTTCTGAACCATTCCTGCAAAAGACACATCCTATTAGTTACTATGAAACAACTAAAAAAAAGCGAAAACAAAAGAGCTTTACTAAAAACAACTATGTTTTGTCTGTGATCGTAAAGTCAAAATACGAACCGTAAAGTGAAATACGATTTGTAACTCAGGTCGTATTGTGCCATCTTTCATTTTTGCACTTCACTGTTTTTTGGCTTTTCAATATATTGACTAAATATGGACTGTAAACTGAAATACGGTCGGTAACTCAGGTCGTAATGTGCCATCTTTTATTTTGGACTTCACTGTTTGTGGCTTTTCAAGATAATGACTAAATATGGACCGCAAAGTGAAATACAGTCTGTATCCTGAGTTCGTATTGCACTTCATACAGTCACAGAAACAAACTCTATTTTGGTTATTCAATAAACCATCAATCGCCTCAATTATCATGGGTTCACATTATTTATAGTGTTGGGTTACTCAGAATTCACCCAATTTCATAACAAATTCTTTTCAATTACTCATGGTTCATGCTATTGGTGGGCATAACAAAGCTTGAAGTTTGAAATTAAAGGTTTGGAATGTCCTCCAACCCATTTGGGTCCTAGTAGCAAACTTCCCATGAGAATTGCAATCTTATAACATCATTACCCCAATACAAGATCATTAACCAAGACAAATTTCACAAAACCCTAGTGTAATCAACACCCAAAACTATTTCATACCCAAATTGAGTAAATTAAGAGTGGAGAGTGTCAATCATACCTGTAATGATGAATACTAGATGACAACCTTGAAGAACTTTGAGAGAAAAATCAACAATGAGCAATTAAACCTAGGGCAGAGAGATTAGGGTTTAGAATTTGTGAAGATGGATGAATTTGAGAGTGTATAATGGTGTATTTATGTAGATGGGGGTTGGAAGATTGGGTTTATGAGTGGAAGGTCGTGGGTTTGGTTATTGAAGAGTAGGAGTTGTGTTTAAAGTGGTGGGAATATGAAAAGAGGCGGTACTTATGACTTCTCTCCTTCTTTGCCCGTTATTTAAGTGACTGCCCGTTAGTTTTTTTTTTCAATCACTAAATACGGTTCGTAAAGTGAGATACGGTCCGCATTTAATGATGTTTGTTGAGACAGTGCACTGTGTTGTGTCATGAAGGATTACTACTAGGTTTACGAGACGTATTTTGAAATACAACCTATATTCCATGGTCGTAATTTTTCATGTTACAATACAGTGCTACTGTTTTGTGACATTGTTAAATACACGTTGTTTTACGCCCCGTATTGTCAAATAAGGTCCGTAAATCCAAGGCATATTTTGCAATGTTGCAAAACAGTCTATCTGATTCTTAACTTACCAGTTATTCATCATTGTTTTCCGCAATATAGTCCTGCACCAAAACAAACATTACCCTAGATGCTCTTTTTTTTTTGTAAGAACAAAAGAAAATAAACATTACACTTGGGTTGCCTCTCAAGAAGCGCTTCATTTAACGTCGCGGCACGACAGTGGTACCAATTTACTCCTGATTGGCATGCACCGGGTCAGCATTTGTTCATACAGTCACAGAAACAGACTCTGTTTTGGTTGTTCAATAAAACATCAATCGCCTCAATTATCATGGTTTCACATTGTTTATAGTGTTGGGTTACTCAGAATTCACCCAATTGCATAACAAATTCTTTTCAATTACCCATGGTTCATGCTATTGGTGGGCATAACAAAACTTGAAGTTTGAAATTAAAGGTTTGGAATGTCCTCCAACCCATTTGGGTCCTAGTAGCAAACTTCCCATGAGAATTGCAATCTTATAACATCATTACCCCAATACAAGATCATTAACCAAGACAAATTTCACAAAACCCTAGTGTAATCAACACCCAAAACTATTTCATACCCAAATTGAGTAAATTAAGAGTGGAGAGTGTCAATCATACCTGTAATGATGAATACTAGATGACAACCTTGAAGAACTTTAAGAGAAAAATCAACAATGAGCAATTAAACCTAGGGCAGAGAGATTAGGGTTTAGAATTTGTGAAGATGGATGAATTTGAGAGTGTATAATGGTGTATTTATGTAGATAGGGGGTAGAAGATTGGGTTTATGAGTGGAAGGTCGTGGGTTTGGTTATTGAAGAGTAGGAGTTGTGTTTAAAGTGGTGGGAATATGAAAAAAGGCGGTACTTATGACTTCTCTCCTTCTTTGCCCGTTATTTAAGTGACTGCCCGTTAGTTTTTTTTTTTCAATCACTAAATACGGTTCGTAAAATGAGATACGGTCCGCATTTAATGATGTTTGTTGAGACAGTGCACTGTGTTGTGTCATGAAGGATTACTACTAGGTTTACGAGCCGTATTTTGAAATACGACCTATATTCCATGGTCGTAATTTTTCATGTTACAATACAGTGCTACTGTTTTGTGACATTGTTAAATACACATTTTTTTACGCCCCGTATTGTGAAATAAGGTCCATAAATCCAAGGCATATTTTGAAATTTGCAAAACAGTCTATCTGATTCTTAACTTACCTGTTATTCATCATTGTTTTCCGCAATATAGTCCTGCACCAAAACAAACATTACCCTAGATGCTTTTTTTTTTTTTTTTTTTGTAAGAACAAAAGAAAATAAACATTACACTTGGGTTGCCTCTCAAGAAGCGCTTGATTTAACGTCGCGGCACGACGGTGGTACCAATTTACTCCTGATCGGCATGCACCGGGTCAGCATTTGTTCCAAGGTGCTTCAACCGGTATCGGTCAACAATTTTATCCCAATCAACCATTCCATGATAGTGCTTTACCCTCTGACCGTTCACTTAAATGTCCAAGTTCTATCTCTGGACTTCAATTCAATCTCCCCATGGGGTGAAACACCTACCACCTCAAACGGACCAGACCACCTTGATTTTAGCTTTCCCAGTAGCAACTTCAACCGAGAGTTAAACAGCAAGACAGGATCACCCTTGTAGAATTCTCGCTTTAGGATTTTCTTATCATAATACTGCTTCATCCTCTCTTTATAAAGTGTTGCACTTTCATATGCCTGGTACCGGAATTCATCTATCTCATTGAGTTGAAACAACATGAGTTTGGTCGCCTCTTCCCAATCCATGTTCAATTTCTTCGAGGCCCACAAAGCCTTATGTTCAAGTTCAACCGGCAGGTGACAAGCTTTGCCGAAAATGAGCTTGAAGGGTGAAGTCCAAATCGGAGTCATAAAAGCAGTCCGGTAAGCCCATAGAGCATCATCAAGCTTGCGGGCCCAATCAGTTCTGTTTGCATTCACCGTTTTAGCTAGAATACTCTTGATCTCCCGATTGGAGACTTCAACTTTCCCACTTGTCTGAGGATGATAGGGTGTTGCCACCTTATGTTTCACGCCATACTTCTCCATCAATCCCGCGAAGGCTCTATTGCAAAAGTGGAAACCACCATCACTGATTATAGCCCTCGGAGTACCAAATCGAGTAAATATGTTTTTCTTTAGGAACCCCATGACACTCTTGGCCTCATTGTTAAGTAAAGCCACTGCTTCTACCTATTTCGACACATAGTCCACAGTAACCAAGATATACTTCATGCCACCAGAGCTCATAAAGGGCCTCATAAAATCAATCCCCCAGACATCGAACACCTCCACTTCCATCACAAAGTTCGTAGACATATCTTGCCGCATTCAAGAACTTTAGCAACAATCTAGTTACCACTATGATGACCCCCAATTGGAGAGTCATGGCATGCCTTTAGAATCGCCATCACTTCACTTTTGGGAACACAACGCCGAATGATGTTATCAGCGCATGTTTTGAACAAGTATGGCTCGTCCCAATAGTATTGACGAGAATCCCACAAGAACTTCTTCTTTTGGTACGCCTTGATTTCCTTTGGAACTATGCCTGTCACAAAATAGTTGGCAATGTCTGCATACCATGGTGCCACTTCCATTGATACAGCCAACACCCTCTCATCTGGAAATGCATCATTGACATTTAGCTCATCCGAAGGTCTCCCGGCTTCTTCAAGCGTAGAGAGATGGTCAGCAACCTGATTCTCAGCTCCTTTGCGGTCTTTCACCTCGAAATTAAACTCTTACAGCAACAGCACCCATCAGATCAATCGCGGCTTAGCTTCCTTCTTCACTATCAGGTATCTCAAATGCGGCATGATCTGTGTATACCACGACTTTGGACCCCAACAGTTAGGTCCGAAACTTCTCAAAAGCAAAAACTATCGGAAACAGCTCTTACTCCGTCACTGTGTAATTCATTTGAGTAGCATTCAATGTTCTCCTTGCATAATAGATCAGATGCATGATTTTATTATGTCTCTGGCCAAGCACAACACCAATAGAAAATCCACTTGCATCACATATCAATTTAAATGGTAGAGAGCAGTCGGGAGAAACAATAATAGGGGTTGTGGTCAACCGCTGCTTCAATTCATCGAATGCCTTTCGGATCTTCTCGTCAAATTCCAACTTAGCCTTTTTTTCAAGAAGCTTACACATCGGGTTAGCAATTTTTGAGAAATCCTTGATGAACCGCCTATAGAAACCGGTGTGTCCCAAAAAGTTCCAGACACACTTAACTGAGATAGGCTGTCACGACCCAAATCGATGAGTTGTGATGAGTGTCTGACCTTAGATGACCAAGCACCCATCTACTAGTACCTGAGTTAACTGAATAATAGAGTGGCCCATATACAACCCTTCTCTGGACTACGCTAACTTGAAGGAACAACATCATAACCTCGTATCCAGAACTCATGACCGTCTGTATATACATATTATAAGTACTTAAAATAATAACGCGAGCAGACTAGGTTGCTATACATGTTGTACAACAAAACAGGATCTGTCATGGCTACATAACATCCCAACTATATACATTTATATATAGACCTCTAACGGAGTACAAGCTATAAAGAAAACGGGACAGGGCTCCCGTTATACCCATATATATAAGTATACCAAAAAGCGAGCTGCAACCCCGAACTAATAGGTGCGAATTTACTACTGAGGGGTGGAAGTCCTATCTAGCTGGACCGCTTCTCTGCTTATCTGAACCTGCGGGCATGAACACAGCCCCCCCCCCCCCAAGCAATAGAGGAGTCAGTACGAATATTGTATTGAGTATGTAAGGCATAAAATAAACATGTACATAAAATCATGGAAGACATCTGAGACATGTCAATGAATATGCAAAGATAAATAAATCAGTATGGCTATATCAAGAAAACACATATATAACAGTAATACCGACATCAACAACATCATTTCCAACACCATCATGTTCCATAAACATCCACACGATGTTTTCCAAGCTCCACAACTAACCAACTCGTTATACGACTATTTAACAACATTATATCCGTAAATAAACCAAAACTAACATTAATAAGAAGAGATTCATACCTTACTCCCATTAATACTGCGATATCTTCATTTTGCACCTTGAGCTTAAGCCAAAACTCGTCACTATACGATTTTGTAATCACAACTTTACGCTGTTCAGACCTAAATCCGGAGATTTCACTTAATTTGCGCTAAAATTCTATGGACGGAAGTTGGGGGATTTTTCTAGAGAGTTTGGGATATTTTGAGAGGTGTTTGGATGAAAAATAAGGGGTAAAACCCCTTTTAAAAGGTTCTAGAGTTGGTTTGGGTACTGTAGCAGCGCGGCTACTGTAGCTGCTCAGTTACTGTAGCACGCGTTTGTTGTAACATCCATAATTCTCTACTCCAATGTCGTAACGACTAGAGGTTTGTTGCGTTGGAAACTAGATTCAACGAACTTCTTTTTAGGCTTTTGAAATACCTTAAAACTCCTAATATACTAGGAGATATACCCCTCCAAAGTGGACCCAAAATTCTGTCCAAAATTCTACCAATTTCCAAATTTTCGACAAACTTATTTTCTTCGATTTTCTTGGTCGCAGAACCTCTAGATACCTGCTTAACACTTGTTAATATTATTCATTAACCTTATAAGTGTTCCATGGCCTCTCCGAGCTTACGTTAGTTTACTTACAATGCAAACGACACAAAATATTTTCGAGGTGTAGCATTCCTCCCCCCTTAGGAACATTCGTCCTCGAATGTTAATCTCTTAGGGATTTCAACAAACATTTTGCCAAATTTTCCCCTGTAATTGTACCACTACCATCCTGTCACATCAACCCAAAATATACAATGCCTCACCGAGCTACAACATCAATACTCATATTGGCCACACACGACCTGAAAATCATTCAAAGAAGCATCACATACCTGAGGATAATGGTGTCTTTGGCTGGAGTTCTTTTGTTCTCATGTACATAATCAGAAATCAACTAGTATCCCTTTCTCGTTCTGTCTCTGTTATAGTAATCTTGTCTTACTATGTCACGGCTACTCGCCATCCTGTGAATACTCTCTTTTTCTTGCCCATACATATCAGTTCCAATGCGGGTGCCTCCTTTATTGTCTTTTCACTTCTATCTTTCATGACTAATAATTCCCTGGGCTGATGAATTAATAGGGACAGCGAAATTCATTAAGCCCTTTGTGGAATGTCCGATTATACCTCGCTTCTTTAATCCCTACCCATTTTTCCATGATTATCTTCTTAATACCCTCTAGATTCTTCTTGCTCTAGGCTCCCACTTCTGGTTTACGTCTATATTATACCATTAAAGGCTAATATTCCATACCATCCATTCCCACGTGTCATCCTTTCATTCGCTTAGCTCATTTGTCCCGTAATTCTCCTTAACTACTTGTTTGCATTATAGTTATGCATCATAATTCTTCTAGTGTTCTACCACTTCTTGTTCTTATCATGAAATCCTTACAAAGTACACCCTTTTCTTTCTTCTTTCGTCGAGTCTTCATCTTCCTTTTTGACACTACAGCTGGTTCATATTTATGTATATCCCCCGTGTATCGTTCTATTTATTTTATAATCGAATCTTTGTATTACATATCAAGGTTCTTATCCCATGTTACTGATGTTTTGCCTCTTGGCCAGACTTTTTTACTTATTATCCTTTCTCCTGTCCTTGGTGATTGTTCGATTTTCTTTAATCAATCCATTAGCGTATTTTTCTTACTTTTGTCCTCAAGACCTTCCTTGAGTCCATTTCCTCCGAAGCACTCTTCTCCACTTGCTATTTTTAAGGTATTGTCCCTGAAATTCATAAAATATCATGCAAATCCGTTCTATTGCTAAATCATCTTTTAGGAAGGCTTTCCTGTTTTCGAGGTAATCATGTCAGTATTGTTGCACATTTATCTTTTCGAATGCCCCTCAAGAACCGAAAATCCCTTGGCATTTTTTTTGGCAAAACTTGCTTATTTTCTCCCGGTTCACATCCTTTTTCGTTGTTACTGCCCTTCAGTCCCACTTATCATAATCTGATTTCCAACCTTTTACCTTTGTCTTTCGTTACATACTACATACTCCATTCTTTCCGTATACTTACTTTCAAGATTCCATCTTGAAGCTTGAGTTAACCCTTTTTAGCAGAGTCAACTCTTTTTAGCAATATACCTCCTTTGCTTACACCCCTCATTTTCTCAGGGCATCATAATCTTCTTACTCTTGTATACTCACTTCCTCCCTTTTCCCTGATGTGATTGCATCAGGATTATCCAACTTTAATTTTAAAGAGACTAATGTCGCCTCGCTCTATAACACTTACCACTTGAACTTCAATACCTTGTTCAATCAGTACCTTTAATACATCGCAACGTCAATTATCGGGGTAGGCAAACTAATTGACCACACATAAAATATCATATATACCTCTCCTAACACCTTACTTACAAAATATCCCCCATACTATTTTAAACTCGTCCTAGTTTTGTATCTGTAATACGTCTTCTCTCTCTTTGTCAAGCCAGCCCGCCTTATCTCTCACAATCATCTGGAGTTTCCAACCGTGAGTTTCACACACTTCTAATTTCCCTTAAGCTATTCGAGTCCCTCATCCCTCTCTTATGTCCGAATTTGTAGGACTCTTAGTACACTTCCCAGGGGGTCACCCATCCTAGTATTACTCTTACACCAGCACGCTTAACTTTGGAGTTCTGATGGGATCCGGTGCGTTAGTGCTGGTACGATCGCATCCATCCTGCTGCGTGACCTTTATCGCATGACCTAGAACAAGTTGAATTTCTAAAGGATCCCAATAAAATTCCTATAATGCATCTCCATCCGGATTGGAAAGATCCTTTATTTTCCTGACCAAGCAAATGCTAGCTTAGCCTTCGGAACTCTCGATAATAACCATTGATCAACACACGACTGTCTTCCATTCCTAAATTTAAGATTCCTAGTAGGGGCCAAAACATCTTAGTCGCAGTTATTCATATGTACTTTGGTTATCGGTTCCTCTAAAACTCCCATTGTCACCTACTAATGATATCCTTCAATAATTGTACACACATAAGAAATTTCAATAAAAGACCCATATACCTATAGCCGGCCTGTCCTGCTCTTGGTCTGGAGGGATGTAAAGTGAAGTATCCTTCTCAGCGTCCTCTCGCCATCCACTAGTCTGACCCTCCTCATCTCCCTCATCTGAATCCGAGGGATATGGATATTCTAGCAGCTTCTGGTTTACTGACGACCAAGATAAAGTGCTAGAATAATCAGTAACACTCACAGGTGTGGCTGGCCTGACATAGTGTTCTACCATAGGAGTAGCTGGAGGGGTAAACTCTGGTACAGCCTGGGGAACCTCCTCCACCGGTGTCTCATACGAACCCTTGAACGGGTCCGTGTCATAACTGTCTTCCGAGGTATCCTCTTTCATAGAAGTCAGAAACTCTAGGGGAATCGTCGCAGGGTCCTTAGAGGGATCTGTCGCGGGGGAATAGATAAGGCTCTTCCTGCTCGGACTCCTCCTACTCAGTCTCGAAATCTGTGGTCCTGAATCCACTCCGGGGGCCTTCTTGGCACCCCCACTGTCTAAGGCCGATCTCTTCATCTCTACCAATTTGTGCTTACCTACAGGAAAAGAGGGTCAGAAGCGATCTTTCCTAGACGCTGGCTCTATCGCACGATCTAAGATAGAAAGGAAAGCTCACTGATTCCTAAATGCCCTGCAGCCTCCTGTTTATAAGTGTGGCCGGCTTCACACCCATAAACAGGACTCTACTGGACACGGTCTGTAGACAATCCCTAGGACGAACTGCTCTGATACCACTTTTGTCACGACCCAAATCGATGAGTCGTGACGAGTGCCTGACCACAGATGACCAAGCACCCATCCACTAGTAACTGGGTTAACTGAATAATAGAGTGGCCCATATACAACCCTTCTCTGGACTACGCTAACTGAAAGAAACAACATCATAACCTTGTATCAAGAACTCATGACCATCTGTATATACATATTATAAGTACTGAAAATAATAACGTGAGCAGACTAGGTTGCTATGCATGTTGTACAACGAAACAGGAGCCTTCATGACTACATAACATCCCATATATATACATTCGTCTATGGACCTCTAACAGAGTACAAGCTATAAGGAAAACGGGACAGGGCTCCCGTTATACCCATATATATATAAACCGGAATAGCATACCAAAAAGCAAGCTGCGGCCCCGGACTAATAGGAGCGTATTGACTACTGAGGGGTCGAAGTTCTACCGAGCTGGACCGCTTATCTGCTTATCTGAACTTGCGGGCATGAACACAGCCCCCCAAGCAATAGGGGAGTCAATACGAATATTGTACTGAGTATGTAAGACATAAAATAAACATGTACACAAAATCATGGAAGACATCTGAGACATGTCAATGAATGTGCAAAGATAAATAAATCAGTATGGCTATATCAAGAAAATACATATATCGATAGAAATTCCACAGCATCGTCCACATCGTCACCCCTAAAAACATCACAACATAGGCCATAGCGTCACCCCTTGTTTATATGCCTAGGCCGAAATCATAATTCAACGACCAACAAAAAATGCAATACCAACATCAACAATATCATTTCCAACACCATCATGTTCCATAAACATCCCACACGATTTTTTTCAAGTTCCACAACTAACTAACTCGTTATACGACTATTTAACAACTTTATATCCATAAAGAAACTGAAGCTAAGGTTAATAAGAAGAGATTCATACCTTACTCCTATTAATATTGCGATATGTTCATTTTCCACCTTGAACTTGAGCCAAAACTCGTTGCTATACGATTTTATAATCACAACTATACGTTGTTCGAACCTAAATGCGGAGATTTCACTTAATTTGCACTAACATTCTATGGACGGAAGTTGGGGGATTGTTCTAGAGAGTTTGGGATATTTTGAGAGGTGTTTGGATGAAACATTAGGGGTAAAACCCCTTTTAAAAGGTTCTATAGTCAGTTCGGGTACTGTAGCAGTTATTGTAGCAGCGCGACTACTGTAACAACTCGATTACTGTAGCACGCGTTTTTGCTCTGTCAGCCTAACTTGTAACGTCCATAATTCTCTACTCCGATGTCGTATCGACGAGGTTTGTTGCATTGGAAACTAGACTCGAAAAACTTCATTTTAGACTTTTGAAACACCTTAAAACTCCTAATATACTAGGATATGTACCCCTCTAACATGGACCCAAAATTCTGTCCAAAATTCAATTTCCAAATTTTAGACAAACTTATTTTTTTCGATTTGCTTTGTCCTGGAACCTCTAGATACTTGCTTAACACTTGTTAAGAGTATTCATTAACCTTATAAGGGTTCCATGGCCTCTCCAAGCTTACATTAGTTTACTTACAACGCAAACGACGCAAAATATTTTCAAGGCGTAGCATAGGCGGAGGAAGCTTCGAAATCACATCAATCTTTACTTGATCGACCTCAATCCCCTTTTAAGAGATTTTGTACCCAAGGACGATCCCTTCCTTTACCATGAAGTGGCGCTTCTCACAATTCAGCACTAGATTAGTCTAATTACAGCATTTAAGCACTTGACCTTGATGGCCAAGACAGTTGTTACAGCTCAGAAAATTTTTCGTGAGTTTACAATGAATAGATCAACGATGGGTATGAGTGTGCGGTGTTTTACTAAGTAGGGAATGACGATCCATGAATTTTTGGAAATGAGAAAGTCAGAAATTCATTTTAGTACAGTGGTCGTAAAGCACGATACGGCCCGTAAAGTGCGATCGTCCTCCAACACTCCAAGAAATTCAACTTTCTGTTAAATGTTGAAATGGTAAAACATGACCCAGAATACGGACCGTAAATCGAAATACGGCCCGTAAACCTCGATCGTAAATCACCATTATGATAGCCAACCCTTCTGTTTTTATATGCTTAAATACGACCATGATGGACGGACCGTAAACCAGTATACAACCCGTAAACTAGGGTTCACAACCACTGTACACCCCGACTGTTGATCATTAAAAATCAGACTTTGAGTTATTAAAAGGGACCCAAGCCTCATTTTATGTCATTTTCTCATCTACACAACTCAAGAGCTTTCTAGAGAATTCTCCAAACACTTCATCTACAAGAAGGACCAAGGGAAATTAAGATCAACAACATCAAATTCGTGAATCAAAGTCTATGAAACTCATGTGAAGTTCATCCAAACCAAGAGATCCCAAAGGACGTGAAGTAGGGTTTTGGTGAAAGAGGAGAGGCTTCACTCCAGGCTTGTTCCACCAACCTCTAAGGTAAGTTTGATGACTTTTCCATGATGACTAAAGTATCTATATGATGAAACCCTTGGATTATGAGAGGGTGTAATAAATGGGTCATAAAATGTGAATAGTGTTATAATTGAATAATAGTGGGATTGAATCATGAATGTTGATGTGTTGTGAGTATAAAGATGTTATAAATGACGTGTAGACCATGAAATGGGTGTGTGGTATGAGAAAACATGATAATAAGCTAGAACCCATGAATGTGGAAATTTGGAGAAAAATGGTGGATTTTGCTCAATGTATATAAATGACGATTGTTGATTACTATATTGTGAGTGTTGTTGTGAGAGTTTGGGAATTGAGATTGGACACGGGAAAGGTAGTACAAACAAAGGAAAATGCTGCTCAATTTTTCCTAGTAATAACGATGCGTTCCTATAGTTGATTAACTAACGTAATGTGAATTCTCTCCTGAAGGTAGCAACGTGATATTGAAGGGGATCAAGTGAATGATAGCTTAACTAAGAGACAAAGGTATGTGAGGCTTAACTCTTCTTTCAAAAGGCATGAATCCTTCAAGCTTTCCACAAATCCTTCTATAAGATGAAGCTTAAGAGTCCTTCTATATATGTATATTAAATCCCCTATGAGCATGATAGTGATAACAATGAGCTAGAGTCTAGAGACTCAAGAAATTGTAGCATGATGTTCCTACAATGCTAATGATGCTATTATTGTTAACACTCACCTTACGTTTTCTTCCCTTCAAGGCGAGGCATGATACTCATAAATATCTATAATACAATCGGGGGTTCATGACCTTACGTCACCCCGACATAGTAAGGTTGTCTTAAAGCCTAATGAATGCTCTTAATGTTAATGTATGTTATGACAATAAGATGATGAATATTGCTAACTTGTAATATAACTATGGGCTACATGGAACACTAAGAAATGATATCATGATGCTATGGCTTGAGATGTATAATAATGACGTGTTATGATTGATGTTGTGATGATAAGATTCCACCACACCTATATGGCCGGGCATGCCACCGCTAATGCGGGCTGCGATGTTTACACCGAGTCGAGAGGGCCGGGCATGATCACCACTAGTGGGCGGCATATGAGGGTTACCCGGACACGGGTAACGATACAGATTATGATGTGATGAGGCATATGATGACATACGTGATGATGTATGGGATGTGATAACATGGGTACTATGATTGTGTAAAATGTGAAATATGATAATAATACGATTGTCTATGACATATGTGCAGGTTATATCTTTGTCCCATGACTCATGATCTTTCTATTCTGTTTGTTTATTTCATTCCTGCCTTACATACTCAGTACAATATTCGTACTGACGTCCTTTTTCTTTGGGCGTTGTGTTCATGCCCGCAGGTTGACAGGGAGGAGATCTTGCTTCAGATTCTTAGAGGCTGCTTAGCTGACTGAAAGCCCTCCATTGTTCCGGAGGTGCCTATGATGATTCTTTTGTATACAGTTGTAGATGTCATCTCTTAGAGGCTCGTAGATACTCGACGTGGGTCGTGTGCTTTCATGGCATGGCCATTATGTATATGTATATATATATATATATATATATATTTATATATGTGTGTGTGTGTGTGTGTATTTTATTTTGCTAGCCTAAGGGCTCGTATGTATAAAAGCATTTCTTTCCTAAATAAAAATGGATTTTATTATAAATTAAGCATGAATCGGATAAATGATTGCTAAATAAGCTTAATAAATGATGGCACGAGCGGTGCTCGGTGGTTATCCCCGGCTACCCGTCACGGCCCCTAGCTGGGTCGTGACAAAAGTGGTATCAGAGCAGTTCGGTCCTAGGAAGTGTCTACGAGCCGTGTGTAGTAGAGTCTTATTTATGGTGTGTTGCGCGCCACATCAATAAACAGGAGGCTACAGGGCATTTAGGAAGAATGACCATCCTTCTTCTTAGGGAATCGTGCGATAGAGCTATGTGTAATATTTTATCCTCCCTAATAATGTGTTATGGTTTCAGAATGCCGCCAAAGGGAAAAGCTACCGCCGCCCAGAAAGGCAAGATTACAACAAAGAGGCGGGTAGAAAGAGTGCCTCCGATGAATGTAGAGGAAGGCGAATCACACCACGAGGCCTTGTCAGATACTTCTTCTACCCCGCCTAATATGGGAGAGCAAGGAGGAGCCCCAGCTCCAATTCCTCCGCCGGCTGCTTCGGGTCAACAAATGACCGAGGCTATTCAGTTATTCATCCAATTGGTTGCCGCTCAAGCACAACGACAAAATGTGGGTTTAAGTGACTGGGCAGTAAGTACAAAGGCCCGTAATTTTATGAGTCTAAATCCCTCGGAATTCTTTGGGTCAAAGCCGAGGGAAGACCCACAAGGTTTTATTGATGAAATATTGAGGACGTTGAAGATTGTCCAAGCCTCCAAAACTGAATCCGTGGAGTTGGCATCCTATAGACTCCGGGATGTGGCGGTGTTATGGTACGACAATTGGGTGTTATCAAGAGGGGAGAATGCGCCTCCTCCGGTTTGGCAAGAGTTCGTAGATGCTTTCATTCACCACGATTTGCCACCCGAGGTCCGCCGAGCTAGAGCGGATAAATTTTTGAATTTGAGACAGGGAAACATGAGTGCCCGGGAATATAGCATGCAATTCAACTCTTTGGCTAGATATGCTCCGACTATGGTGGCCGACATGGGAGATCGGGTACATAGATTTGTGAGTGGTTTGGGACCACATTTATTCAGAGATTGTCTGACGGCTTCCTTGAAAGACGGGATGGACATTTCCCGGATACAGGCCCATGCTCTGAATTTAGAGGGGCGATAACGACAACAAAGGGGCGATCACAACAGTGATAGGAGGCAAAACAAAAGGGCTATATCTGAGGGCACAGGTGGTGATTATAGAGGGGGGTCGAGGCAGGCTTACTCCCGACATTCAGGCCAGTCAGCGACTAGTGCACCTCCTCGGTTCGCAGACCGGGGATTTGATCGCTCTTTTCTGTCAGGACAGGGTCAGAGCTCCGGGTTCTCAGTTTGGGGGTGATTACAATAAGAGACGACTGCCAGTTCCACGATGTAGTCAGTGCCGCAAATTACATTCAGGGCCGTGTCGTCAGGACACTGATGGTTGCTATATTTTTGGGCAGACTGGACATCTGATGCGAGATTGTCCCTCGCGATATGGTAGTGGTGGGGTTCAGCCCACAGGCTCAGCAACGGGTTCCTAGTCAGCACGCCCCGCAGGGCAGACTTCTCAGATGATAGCAGGCCGAGGTAGAGGCCGAGGGGCAGCATCTACTTTGGGTGCCACTCAGCCCCGTGTATATGATTTAGCGGGACGACGGTATCTCGAGTCCTCTCCGGATGTAGTCACAGGTATATTGTCTATATTCTCCCGTGATGTGTATGCGTTGATAGATCCGGGTTCTACATTTTCTTATATTACTCAATATGTTACTGGTTGTATTGGGGTGAAACCCAAGTCGATTAAACCCTTTGAGGTACTCACTCCAGTTGGTGAACCTGTGATAGCAAGACAAGTGTACAACAATTGTGTTATTGTGATATGCGATCGTCAGACCCAGGCTGACTTGATTGAGTTAGAAATGGTAGATTTCGATGCAATCATGGGTATGGATTGGTTGGCTTCGTGTTATGCAAATGTTGATTGTCGCACAAAAGTGGTTCGATTCCAATTTCTGGGGGAGCTCGTGCTTGAATGGCAAGGTAATACAGCATCTCCGAAAGGTACGTTTATTTCCTACCTCAAGGCAAGGAAGATGATAGCCAAGGGCTATATTTATCACATAGTTCGGGTTCGTGATACCGAAGCAAAGCCACCAATTTTCCAGTCAGTTCCGGTGGTGAATAAGTTTCCAGACGTATTTCCAGATGAACTTTCAGGTATTCCACCAGAAAGGGAAATTGATTTCGCTATTAATGTATTGCCGGACACAAAGCCTATTTTTGTTCCTCCTTATCGAATGGCTCCGGCAGAATTAAAAGAGCTAAAGACGCAGCTGAAAGACCTGCTCGAGAAGGGATTCATTAGACCCAATTCATCGCCGTGGGGAGCGCCGGTCTTGTTTGTGAGAAAGCAAGACGGATCTCTACGAATGTGTATCGACTACAGGCAATTGAATAAAGTGGCGATAAAGAACAGATACCCTCTTCCAAGGATTGATGATTTATTCGATCAATTGCAAGGTGCCAAGTGGTTTTCAAAAATAGATTTAAGGTCAGGCTACCATCAAGTGAGAGTTAGGGAAGCGGATATTCCAAAAACAGCCTTCAGAACGAGATATGGCCACTATGAATTCCGAGTGATGTCATTCGGGTTGACTAATGCTCCGGCTGTATTTATGAATTTGATGAACAACGTATTCAGGCCTCTCTTTGATCTATTTGTCATTATATTTATTGATGACATTTTGGTATATTCTCGCACGGAATCGGAACATGCCGATCATTTGAGGATCGTTCTTGGTATTCTTCGAGCCCGGGAGCTATATGCAAAATTTTCGAAATGCGTGTTTTGGTTGAATTCTGTGACATTTCGGGGCCATGTTATTTCCAATGACGGTATTCGAGTCAACACTCAGAAAATTGAAGCAGTAAAGACTTGGCCAAGGCCTACGACGCCTACAAAAGTTCGTAGTTTTCTGGGTTTAGCAGGCTACTATAGAAGGTTTGTAGAGGGCTTTTCATCCATTTCAGCCCCATTGACGAAGTTAACCCAGAAGTCGGCTAAATACCAATGGAATGACGCTTGTGAACGTAGTTTCCAAGAGTTGAAAAACAGGTTGACCTCAGCTCCAGTTTTAACATTTCCAGATTGGCCAGATGGCTTCGTTGTGTATTGTGATGCTTCCGGTGTGGGATTAGGATGCGTGTTGATGCAACATGGTAAAGTTATTGCATATTCTTCGAGACAATTGCGGAAACATGAAAAGAACTATCCGACGCATGATCTTGAATTGGCTGCGGTTATTCATGCCCTGAAAATGTGGAGGCATTATTTATATGGTGTGCACGTTGATATCTATACAGATCACAAGAGCCTCCAGTACATTTTCAAGCAAAGGGAGTTGAACCTGCGGCAGAGGCGGTGGATAGAATTATTAAAAGATTATGATGTTAACATTTTATACCACCCCGGGAAGGCGAATGTAGTAGCCAATGCACTTAGCCGCCGACCAATGAGGAGTTTATGTGGAATCCCTCCGGGAAGCAAAGAGATGGTTCAAGAACTTCATCGATTGGCTAATCTTGGAGTGCGTGTAATTGATTCAGGTGATGCAGGTATTAGTATCAAAGATTCCGCAATTTTGTCCTTGGATCTGGAAGTGAAGGAACGGCAGTATGAAGACCCTCAGTTATGTCATTATAGAGACGCATCGCATGGAAAGGAAAAGTCTCTGTTGGAAATTTCTAGTGATGGAATTCTTAGATACCGAGGCAGGTTGTGTGTGCCGAATGTGGCAGAATTACGCCGACAAATTCTAGAAGAAGCACATTGCTCTCGATATTCTATTCACCCGAGTTCAACCAAAATGTATCATGATCTAAAGATGATGTATTGGTGGGATGGTATGAAGAGAGACATAAGCAGAATTGTAGCACAATTTCCAAATTGCCAACAAGTAAAAGCGGAACATCAAAAGCCAGGAGGCCTATTGCAAGCGATAGAAGTACCCACTTGGAAATGGGAAGTGATTAACATGGATTTCATCGTGAGATTACCTCGTTCTCGTGGTAAATATGAATCTATATGGGTGATCGTGGATAGAGTGACAAAAGCATCCCATTTTCTTCCAGTTAGGACCACGTACTCAGCAGAAGACTATGCAAGGCTGTATCTTAAAGAAATCGTGCTACTCCATGGTATCCCACTGTCTATTATCACAGATAGAGGAGCACAGTTCACAGCTAAATTCTGGAAGTCCTTTCAAGAAGGTTTGGGCACGCAAGTGAAGTTTAGCACGGCATTTCATCCACAGACTGATGGGCAGGCCGAGCGTACCATTCAAACCTTAGAAGATATGCTACGAGCATGTGTACTGGATTTCGGTGGTAGTTGGGATGAGCATTTATCCCTTATCGAATTTGCATACAATAATAGCTATCATTCTAGTATACAAATGGCTCCATATGAAGCGTTATACGGAAGGAAATGTATATCTCCAATCGGATGGTTCGAAATAGGAGAAGCACAGTTAGTGGGCCCTGAATTGATTCAACAAGCAGTAGAAAAGGTCAAGGTGATTCGAGATCGGTTGTTGACGGCCCAAAGTCGCCAAAAGTCCTATGCGGACAACCGCCGACGAGACTTGGAGTTCCAAGTTAATGATTGGGTATTTTTGAAAGTGTCACAAATGAAAGGGGTGATGAGATTTGGTAAGAAAGGGAAACTAAGTCCTAGGTACATCGGACCCTACAAAATCATTCGTAAGGTGGGACAGGTAGCATATGAAATGGAATTGCCTTCAGAGCTTGAATCAGTCCATCCAGTCTTTCATGTTTCGATGCTCCGCAAGTGTGTTGGAGATCCCACAAGGATTGTCCCGATAGGCGATGTGCAGATAACAGAAAGGCTAACTTATGAAGAGGTGCCTATTGCCATCTTTGATAGGCAAGTGCGCAAGCTTCGAAATAAAGAGATAGCTTCAGTCAAAGTCCTATGGCAAAACAACAATCGGGAAGAAATGACTTGGGAGGCAGAAGAGAAGATGAGGTCCAAGTATCCGCACTTATTCCAACCCCCAGGAGAGATACAAAATGAAACGCCGACAATATAAGGTATGTATGCTTTATCTTTATGTTTTTGGTCGTGTGTGGCCAAGATATGTTGCTATTGTGATGTAGCCCTATGAGGCGATGATATTATGGGTTGTTGTGACAGGTTGGTAATGCCAAGTTACAGGGGAAACTCTAGTGAAATTTTCGTAGAATTCCGAGTGTTCAACATTTGGGGACAAATGTTCCAAAAGGGGGGAAGAGTGTTACACCTCGGAAAATTTTCCGTGAGTCTACATGAATAGATCAACGAAGGGTATGAGTGTGCAATGTTTTACTAAGTAGGGAATGATGATTCAGGAATTTTTGGAAATGAGAAAGTTGCAGAAATTCATTTCAGTCCAGTGGTCGTAAAGCACGATACGACCCGTAAAGTGATTTACGGACCGTAAAGTGCGATCGTCCTCAAACACTCCAAGAAATTCAACTTTTTGTTAAATGTTGAAATGGTAAAACACGACCCAGAATACGGACCGTAAATCGAAATATGGCCCGTAAACCTTGATCGTAAATCACCATGATGACAGCCAACCCTTCTGTTTTTGATATGCTTAAATACGGCCATGAAGGACGGACCGTAAACCAGTATACGGACCGTAAACTAGGGTTCACGACCACTGTACACCCCGACTGTTGATCATTAAAAATCAGACTTTGAGTTATTAAAAGGGACCCAAGCCTCATTTTATGTCATTTTCTCATCTACACAACTCAAGAGCTTTCTAGAGAATTCTCCAAACACTTCATCTACAAGAAGGACCAAGGCAAATTAAGATCAACAACATCAAATTCATGAATCAAAGTCTATGAAACTCAAGTGAAGTTCATCCAAACCAAGAGATCCCAAAGGAGGTCAAGTAGGGTTTTGGTGAAAGAGGAGAGGCTTCACTCTAGGCTTGTTCCACCAACCTCTAAGGTAAGTTTGATGACTTTTCCATGATGACTAAAGTATCTATATGATGAAACCCTTGGATTATGAGAGGGTGTAATAAATGGGTCATAAAATGTGGATAGTGTTATAATTGAATAATAGTGGGATTGAATCATGAATGTTGATGTGTTGTGAGTATAAAGATGTTATAAATGACGTGTAGACCATGAAATGGGTGTGTGGTATGAGAAAACATGATAATAAGCTAGACCCCATGAATGTGGAAATTTGGAGAAAAATGGTGGATTGTGCTCAATGTATATAAATGACGATTGTTGATTACTATATTGTGAGTGTTGTTGTGAGAGTTTGGGAATTGAGATTGGACACGGGAAAGGTAGTACAAACAAAGGAAAATGCTGCTCAATTTTTCCTAGTAATAACGATGCGTTCCTATAGTTGATTAACTAACGTAATGTGAATTCTCTCCTGAAGGTAGCAACGTGATATTGAAGGGGATCAAGTGAACGATAGCTTAACTAAGAGACAAAGGTATGTGAGGCTTAACTCTTCTTTCAAAAGGCATGAATCCTTCAAGCTTTCCACAAATCCTTCTATAAGATGAAGCTTAAGAGTCCTTCTATATATGTATATTAAATCCCCTATGAGCATGATAGTGATAACAATGAGCTAGAGTCTAGAGACTCAAGAAATTGTGGCATGATGTTCCTACAATGCTAATGATGCTATTATTGTTAACACTCACCTTACGTTTTCTTCCCTTCAAGGCGAGGCATGATACTCATAAATGTCTATAATACAATCGGGGGTTCATGACCTTACGTCACCCCGACATAGTAAGGTTGTCTTAAAGCCTAATGAATGCTCTTAATGTTAATGTATGTTATGACAATAAGATGATGAATATTGCTAACTTGTAATATAACTATGGGGTACATGGAACACTAAGAAATGATATCATGATGCTATGGCTTGAGATGTATAATAATGACATGTTATGATTGATGTTGTGATGATAAGATTCCACCACGCCTATATGGCCGGGCATGCCACCGCTAATGCGGGCTGCGTTGTTTACACCGAGTCGAGAGGGACGGGCATGATCACCACTAGTGGGTGGCATATGAGGGTTACCCGGACGCGAGTAACGATACATATTATGATGTGATGAGGCATATGATGACGTACGTGATGATGTATGGGATGTGATAACATGGGTACTATGATTGTGTAAAATGTGAAATATGATAATAATACAATTGCCTATGACATGTGTGCAGGTTATATTTTTGTCCCATGACTCATGATCTTTCTATTCTGTTTGTTTATTTCATTCCTGCCAATATAATCACAATCATGTACCCGTCATTGCCTATGTACAACATCTAAACCCAAATATGTCAAGTCCGAATATATCCGATCCCATCCAATCAACACAATCCAATCACCAAGCATCTCAAACAAGTCATAATGCAATGCAGTGCAACAATGGCATGAATACAATGCAATGCCCTGCAATGAGGTGTACACATGTACTCCGGACGAAAATATCAACGTCTCAGTAGCACAACCCAGCGTGACTCGCGAAGTCTAAGTGCCACCCGTCTCGGATCTTTGCCCAACAGACAGACGGGACTCTGGCTAATTGCTCACAGGGGGTGTCTCAACGGCACAACCCTGGGGGACCGGCGGAGTCCATGCACTAACAATGATTCCAAGATATCATCGGAATCGGACATGCAACAACCATACCGAAATAGATCTTTGGACATTGGCCTTCTCCCAATCACTCAAGTAAAAGCGTCTGTCAAATATCAGTCTCACACAATCAACGATTCTGGAATTGAACCTCAGACATCTTCCTTCTCACAATCACTCAAGTAAAAGAGTTTATCGCAACATCAGTTTACTAAATCAACGATACCGAATTATCATCTGGGTATCGGCCATACATCATGAATGTGTGAGAATGCGTTCAATGCGTATATCAGTTATCCACAATCAAGTTCTATATCACAAGTACCAACGAAGGGGTACGCCAACAATGTATCATATCACAATACCAACAGTCGTATGCCAACAGTATATCAATATCGCAAGTTCCAACAACAGGTACGCCAACAATGTATCATATCATAGTACCAACAGTGGTATGCCAACAATATATCAATATCACTAGTACCAATAATGGGTACGCAAACAATGTATCGTAGTTCAAATACCAATAATGGTGTATCAATCCTATCTCAATGAAGAAAATAACACAGATTCCGATATCTACCAAATACTTATGGCATCAAACCATTACAATAGAACAATCAAACACACATAACGGGGTGGCTAGTCCCAGCACATAATAGGGCCCTACCTAAGGCAATATCCAACCCGACTTCATACCCGAAGGTTCACATGCTGTCTCCGACATGATAATCTAAATATGTGCTTCGCTATACGAAGTCTTACCAAAGGTAAGCCATAACCTACCTGGACTGCCAAAGCGCAACACCAACAACTCACTCATTTGCTTTGCCCTTCCGCTGAACCTCAGAACAAATTGGGGAAATAGGCCCACAAGGGCAAAATCGGAAATTCGCGGGCCAAATACCAAATTAAGTACTAGATAATCATAACCCAACCATTAATTGTTGATTTAGCCCAAGGATTATCCTAATTTTTGATTTCATGAAAAACCCCTAATTTGGGTATAAACCCTAAGTCTTCAATTCCAAAAATCCAATGCTAAAAGTGGCAGATATATGATTAATGAGCCTAGATTAGTCAATATCTAACATAAACATCACCAATTTATCATTAATAAACCTAGGAACAATGTTTTTCTAAAGCCTGTTTCAACTTTTATCACTAAGGGTTTATTAAGGGAATAGGGGAATCTAACATGATAATGGGTTAACGGGAGAATGAAAAAATGAATAGGAATTACCTCTAAGATATCCTTAAGAGTAGTTTCTTCAAGCTCAAATATCGAAATGGGACAAAATGAGGGTCTAGGGATTTTTAACACTTTATTAATATTATTAACTGCCCGTCAAGAGCTTTAGCGGTATAGGGACTGACCTAGCGGCGCCGCCACAACAGTCAAACCTAAATGGCTCAGAACGCTTCAGTGGCCGGGCTACCACTCTAGCGGTGCACCGCTGCGGTTCTGGTGCTAGACACCAGAAACTTAGCCCAAGTTTAACCTATCGATCCGATTTCCCGAGTAATTTCTGAGTCTATCTGCTCACATACCAAAAACATAGTCCCACACAAAAACGTGCTACAAACGCGCCTGTGGACTCAAAATTCCCAACAGAGGTCTCCTTAACCGAGTCAACCCCCGATGCCTTAATTCCAATTTCCCACCCCAAGTCCCTAAATTCATCCAAGTGCATTAGGTACCGAACCAAATACACATACAAGTTCTAAATGACCATCCGGACCTCTCGGAATTGACGATATTTCGAAAAAGGTTCTTTTTCCCAAAAGTCAACTTTGGGTCAACCATTTTTCAGTTTAAGCCTATATTTTCACAAAAGTTTCCCGAATCCGGTCTAGACACCTTGGGAAGCATGTCAACGGTCCTTTCGGGTCAAAAGTGAGCTAATCAATTCTTAGGAATGGGTGAAAATGCCGAAAGAACTTAACGATCAAAGGGGTGGTTACATCTGATACCAATTAGGGGACGAGCGAAGAAAAGAAGGAAAGTAGGGAAATACCTGAATCCGTGAACAACTGGGGATATCGGCTATGTATATCAGACTCAGTCTGCCAAGTAGCTTCTTCCACAATGTGGAGCTTCCATTGCACCTTTACAGAAGCAATCTCTTTTGACCGTAATTTCCGAACCTGCCTATCCAAAATCGCGATAGGCTCCTCCTCATAAGTCAAATTCTCATCAAGCAATATAGAATCCCCGCGGACAATGTAGGTACCGTCGACATGGTATTTCTTTAGCATCGAAACATGAAAGACCAGATGAACTCCCGCCAAACCTGGCGACAAAGCTAACTCATAAGCTACATCACCGATACAATCCATAATCTCAAACGGACCAATGTACCTGGGGCTCAACTTGCCCCACTTACCAAACCTCATAACGCCCTTTGTGGGTGAAACCTTCAATAGAACCTAGTCACCAATAGAAAACTTTAAATCCCGGAACTTTTGATCCGCATATATCTTTTGCTGACTCTAAGATGCCACAAGCATAGCCTGAATAACTCTCACTCTATCAAGGGACTCTCTCAATAGATCTGTGCTCCAAGGTTTAACCTCGAACCCATCGAACCAACCAATCGGAGATCTACACCTTCTACCATATAAGGCTTCAAAAGGCGACATACCAATACTCGAATGATAACTGTTATTGTACGCAATCTCTACCAAGGGCAAGTGCTGATCCAAATGACCACCAAAGTCAATAACACAGGCTCTCAACATGTCCTCGAGCACCTAGATGGTCCGCTCGGACCAGCCATCGGTCTGGGGATGGAAGGCTGTACTAATATCCAATCGGGTACCCATCTCCTCGTGAAATTCCCTCCAAAATAGGGAGGTGAAGTTAGTACCCCGATCAGATACAATAGAAATAGGCACCCCATGTAATCTCACAATATCCTGAATACACATCTTAGTTAACTTCTCCGCGGTATAGGAAACCTGAACTAGAACAAAGTGAGCTGACTTAGTCAACCAATCCACTCCAAATAGAATAAAACTAGCCAAGGGTCTTCGGAAGGCCCTTGACAAAATCTATGGTAATGCTCTCCCACTTTCATTCGGGAATGGGCATCCTCTGAAGCACCCCACTGGGCCACTGGTGCTCATATTTTACTTGTTAACAATTTCCACACTTGGCTATAAAATCAACTATATCTCTTTTTATCCGACGCCATCAATAGTGCTGTCTCAAATCACGGTACATCTTAGTCGCCCCCGGATGAATGGAATAGAGAGAGCTATGAGCCTCAGATACGATCAACTGAATCAAATCACGAATACGAGGAATGCACACGCACTCTCTAATTCACAGAATGCCCTCATAATCAATCACGGCCTCCTTGGCCTCGCCTCTCGTAACTCTATCTCGGATCTTGCTCAACTAAGCATTCTCAAACTGGTGAGCCCTGATCCGATCTAATAAAGATGACCTCGCCTCTATACAAGCCAAAATCCTGCCAGGAGCTGAAATATCAAGACGAACGAAACTGTTGGCTAGAGTCTGAACCTCCATGGCCAACGGACACTCGGAAACAGTCAATCAAACTAAACTCCTCACACTTATTGCCTTGTGACTCAAGGCATCAACCACCACATTGGCCTTTCCGGGGTGATATATAATAGAGATGTCATAGTCCTTCAGGAGCTCCATCCATTGGCGCTGCCTGAAATTAAGATCTCTCTGAGTAAACACATGCTGAAGGCTACGGTGATCGGTAAAAACCTCACAATGGACATCGTACAAGTAGTGCCTCCAAAGCTTTAAGGCGAAGACTATGGCCAACAATTCCAAATCAGAGGTAGGATAATTCTTCTCATGAACTTTTAACTGACGGGAAGCATAAGCTATCACTCTACCCTCCTGCATCAACACTGCACCCAAACCCATACGGGAAGCATCACAATAGACAGCAAAATCCTTACCTTCCACAGGTAGGGCTAGGATCGGGGTTGTAGTCAAAATAAGCTGGAGCTTTTGAAAGCCCTCCCCACAATCATCCGTCCACTTGAAGGGAACATCCTTTTGAGTGTATCTGGTCAAGGATGAAGCAATGGCAGCAAATCCCTTCACAAATCGACGGTAACAACTGGCCAATCCCACAAAGCTATGAATCTCAGTAACAGTAGTGGACCTTGCCCAAACTCTCACAGCCTCAATCTTCTGTGGATCAACCATAATCCCATCCTTAGACACCACATGGCCTAAGAATGCTACACATGTCAACCAGAACTCGCACTTGAAAAATTTAGTAAACAGGCTATGTTTCTTCAACAACCCAAGAACGGCACGGAGATGGCTCTCATGCTCCACTCTACTCTTGGAATACACCAAGATGTCATCAATGAACAAAATCACAAAAGAATCAAGGAACGACCTAAAGATGCCATTCATCAAGGTCATAAATACAGCTGGGGCATTGGTAAGCCCAAAAGACATCACTAAAAACTCATAGTGGCCATATCTCATCCGAAATGTTGTCTTCGGAATATCCTCCGCCTTAATCTTCAACTGGTGATAGCCAGAATGCAAATCAATCTTTGAAAACACCGAAGCACCCTGAAGTTGGTCAAACATATCATCAATACGAGGCATAGGGCAATTGTTTCGAATAGTCACCTTATTCAACTGGTGGTAATCAATACACATCCTTATAGTCCCATCTTTCTTCTTGAAAAATAGAACAGGAGCACCTCAAGGGGAGATGCTCGATCTAATAAACCCCTTGCTCAATAAATCCTACAATTGTTCCTTAAGCTCTCTCAACTAGCTAGGTGCCATCCGATATGGTGGAATGGAAATGGGACGAGTGTCCAGGTCCACGTCGATACAGAAATCAATGTCATGATCGGGCGGCATACCCAGTAAATCTGATGGGAATACCTCCGCGAACTCGCTCACAATAGGGATAGACTCAAGGGGTAGAGATGCAATAGTCGTATCACTAACATGCGCTAAATACGCTAAACACCCCTTACTTACTAACTTATTCGCTCGAAAGAAGGAAATGATCTTCTTCGGAGCGGGACTAGAAGTGTCTCTCCCTCAAGCCTAGGAATGCCCGGCATGGCTAAGGTGACTGCCTTGGCATGACAATCCAAGATCGTATGATAAGAAGAATGCCAGGACATGCCCAATATAATATCAAAGTCCACCATATCAAGAATTATCAAATCTACCCAAGTCGTACCCCATTAAAGTAGCCAAACAAGACCGGTAGACTCGATCATCAACCACAGAATCTCCTATCAAAGTAGACACATGAACAGGTATATCTATGCTATCACAAGGAAAATCCCAACTAACGGCATAAAATGCAGATACACACGAGTAAGTGGATCCAGGATCAAATAACACAGTAATAGACTGACCCCGAATAGAAATAATACCTGCCGCTGCTACGTCAAGGATCTCCAACCGGAGGCCTAGCTGCTCTTACCCTCGCGGCCTCAACTCTAGCTGCACAGTCAACAATGACCTGGAACGAAGCTCCCTCTGCCTCAAGCTAGATACAGGGTAGATGGAGAGGACCATCCAGCTCGCTAATGAACCACCAAAATTTGCCGGCCTCCGTCGGAATCAAGGGGTAGGAGTAACGAGCCAGATAGGAGAATGATAGTGTATGGGTAGCAACCGGTATGCCTTCTTGATGAAGATTGAGGAACTGACCTCGACGTTCATCTTTCCGTGAACGGGGCATGTATCTCTCCAGGAAAAACCCATAGAACTGCTCCCAAGTAAGCGGACGCGTACCTGCTGGCAAGGTAGCCTCTCCACCATGCCCTCGCGCCATCGCCGAGTCGAAGGGTAACATACCTAACTTCGAGGGTATCCGTAATCCCTGCTGTATGGAGTATCTCATGCGTGATCACGATGAACTCGTAGGCATCGTCATTTGGGGTGCTAGTAAAAATCGGTGGGGTTAACCTGATGTAGATCCTCCATGCTGGCGTGTCGCAAATCCTCACCATCTGTGAGGGAAGAGATAAGAGTCAGATACCAACTTGATCTTTCCATATACCAATTTGAATAAAGTAGCACGACGGAAAGAAGGAAAGTGAGATTTTCAAAATGTCCTATAGCCTCCCGCAGATAAGTACAGAGCTCATCATATCGATCTGTGAGACTCTACTAGACACACTCTTGTATTAAAGACCGAGTAACCTAGGGATCTGATACCATCTTATTACGACCCATTTATCCTAGGTCGTGCGGGCACTTAGAAAGTATTCAAGGTCAGCGAAAGCCATGCTCACCCTAGAAACTCGAGAGAAAGCCGAAGTGTCGATCAGCCACAGGTCACAGAAGTGGATCCGACCTGGTACACTGTATTCATAAAAGAATGCAGCAAGTGCAGGTCATTACAAACAACAGTACTGGTAGGCATCATCGACCGACTAAGCATAGTTAACACATTCAGAAGATAAAGCGGATAAGCAAGGAATCTAACAAGTATAAGACAATATAATCACAACCGAGTACCCGTTATTGCCTATGTGCAACATCTAAACCCAAATATGTCAAGTCCGAATGTATATGATCCAATCCAATCATCACAATCCAATCACCAAGCATCTCAAACAAGTCATAATACAATGCAATGCAATAATGGCATGAATGCAATGCAATGCCATGCAATGAGGTGTACGTATGTACTCCGGACGAAAATATCACCGTCTCGGTAGCACAACCCAGCGTGACTCTCGAAGTCTAAGTGCCACCCATCCCAGATCTTTGCCCAACAGACAGTCGAGATCTAGGCTAATTGCTCACAGGGGGAGTCTTACCGGCACCGCCCTGGGGACCCGTGGAGTCATGCACTAACAAACATTCTGGGATATCATCGGAATCGGCCATGCAACAACGATACCGTAATAGATCATCGAACATCGGCTATCTCACAATCACTCGAGTAAAAGAGTCTGTCAAATATTAGTCACACACAATCAATGATTCTGGAATTAAACCTCGGACATCGGCCTTCTCACAATCACTCAAGTAAAAGAGTTTATCGAAATATCAGTTTACTCAATCAACGATACCGGATCATCACCGGGTATCGGCCATGCATCATAAATGTGAGAGAATGCGTGTAATGTGTATATCAGTTTTCCACAATCAGTTTCAATATCACAAGTACCAACGAAGGGGTATGCCAACAATGTATCATATCACAATACCAACAGTGGTATGCCAACAGTATATCAATATCATAAGTACCAACAACGGGTATGCCAACAATGTATCATATCACATTACCAACAGTGGTATGCCAACAATATATCAATATCACAAGTAACAACAACAGGTACGCTAACAATGTATCATAGCTCAAATACCAACAACGGTATATCAATCCTATCTCAGTGAAGACAATAACATAGATTTCGATATCTACCAACTACTCATGGCATCAAACAATCACAATAGAGCAATTAAACACACATAACGGGGTGGCTAGTCCCAGCACACAACAGGGCACAACCTAAGGCAATATCCAACCCGATTTCATACCTGAAGGTTCACATGCTGTCTCCGACATCATAATCTAAATATGTGCTACACTATATGAACTCTCACCAAAGGTAAGTCATAACCTACCTGGACTACTGAACCACAACACCAATAACTCACTCCTTTGCTTTGCCCTTCCGCTGAACCTCAAAAACAAAGTAGCCTAAGCATAATCGAATTCTATATTAGAAATCATGAAGAATGGTACTAATATTGCTACTATTTCAATTCGGTCCATTTTAACCCTAGAAATTGGGAAGACGGGCCTTGGCCACAAGGACAAAACGAGAAATTCGCGGGTAAAATAACAAATCAAGTACTAGGTAATCATAACCCAACCATTAATTGTTGATTTAGCCCAAGGATTAGCCTAATTTCTTATTTCAACAAAACCCCAATTTGGGTATACACCCTAAGTCTTCAATTCCCAAAATTCAACGCTAACAGTGGAAGATATATGATTAATGAGCCTAGATTAGTCAATATCTAACATAAACATCACCAATTTATCATTAATAAACCTAGGAACAATGTTCTTCCAAATCTTCTTTCAACTCTTATCACCAAGGGTTTATTAAGGGAATAGGGGAATCTCACATGATAATGGGTTAAAGGGAGAATGAAGAAATGAGTAGGATTACCTCTAAGATTTTCCTCCAAATATCCTTAAGAGCAGTTTCTTCAAGCTCAAATATCGAAATGGGACAAAATGAGGGTCTAGGACTTTTTAACACTTCATTAATATTATTAACTGCCCGTCACCCACTTTAGCGGTATAGGGACTGCCCCAGTGGTCAGCTGATCGGTTCAGCGGTCAAGCCTAAATGGCTCAGACCGCTTCAGCGGTGCCGCAAAAACGGGCACCAGACACCAGAAACTTAGCCCAAGTTTCACCTTTCGATCCGATTTTCTGACTAATTCCTGAGGCCATCTACTCACATACCAAACACATAGTCCTACACAAAAATGCGCTATGAATGCGCCTGTGGCCTCGAAATTCCCAACGGATGTCTTGTTGACCAAGTCAACCCTCAATGCCTTAATTCCAATTTTCCATCCCAAGTCCCTAAATGCATCCAAGTGCATTGGAAACCGAATCAAATACATATACAAGTTCTAAACGACCATCCGGACCTCTCAAAATCGACGGAATTCCGAAAAAGGCTCGTTTGCCCAAAAGTCAACTTTGGGTTAACTATTTTTCATTTTAAGCCTATATTTGCCCGAATTCAGTCTAGACACCTCAGGAAGCGTGTGAACAGCCCTTTTGGGTCAAAAGTGAGCTAATCAATGCTCAAAAATGGGCAAAAATACCGAAAGAACTATAACGACCAAACGGGTCGTTACATTGGCGCTCTTCCGAGCTCAATCATCTCAAATAAAATTTCCAATAAAACTTAAGGAAACCTCAGAAATGCTTTAGCATGATAAATATAAAGGTAACCCCACTTGAAAATTGGGGCAGAATTTTTTAGAGGACCTCAGAAATTCTTTTGATATACCAGTTCAAAGGAACGAACTGATTAGTATCTCTATAGTTGACACCTGATTTTCACCTCATAAGACGTGTGTTTTAATTGTTCAAAATTCCCGAGTCAAAGACGGAGCAAGGATGCACCCTCAAAATTTAAAATTTCAAAATCCCGAGAAAATTGCAAAAATTGATATTTAATTATTATTCTGTAAAAATTGACAATTGCAAGAAAATTATGAGTTTTACTTTCATAAATATAATTCAAAAAGGAAATACATATCCTGCTTCGTTTAACTCGGGAAAATTGTTAATCAAGATGACGTATGAATTACGGCCCATTTTGACCGCATTTTTCATATTTTTAAATATTCTCCGAAGTATTTCAATATTGGGCTCGTTTTGAAGCTCGTATTTTAAAACGACATATTATAATTTTTGTTTCATCAAAATATTGTTTTACGAGGCGTTTTAAGCTAATTAACTTAAACCACGTGATATATTTTATAAATGGGAGGGAGTAACTAATATACTTACCCCCCCCCCCCCCCAATTTATTTCTTGTGTTTTTACACGTCATTTTTGTTTACCCTAAACGATCCCTTTCTGTCTCTTTGAGAGAACCCGATGGCGGCAATAGGGTTTTCACCACTGGCCACCACCCCTCCACCGTGTTTCTAACCTTTTTAGCCTAAATCGGGTATTTCCCCACCCACTTTTGTGGTGTGGGATGCCATGGGCAAGCCATTAAGGCTTTAGCCATCTTGTGCTACCACACCACCCCAAAAGGGGGAGTGTAGTGAATTGCTTGAAGGCTATGAACCCTCTCTTCGTATTGTGTTGGCTACGTGTACGCCTTGGATAAGATTTTAACGATCCTATTTGTTTGTTGTTGGCATGATTTGTTGTTTTGTGTGTGCTGGCGTATGATTCTCCATCTGGTATGTACGATTTGATTTCGTTTTGTTATTCCTTGTACAATTTGCAAAAAATTAGGGATTTTAGTACGATGTGCTATATTTATTTTGTCATTACTTGTTTGAATTTGATTTTTGTGACGAGGTTGGGAATTTAGGGGGGAAATTCGGTTAGGGAAACCTAGAATCTTCCATTTTTATCCCTAAATTGATTTTGCATGATATAAATAGAAAGAGTGTGTGCTATTTTGGGGAGATTCTTTTGGGGGGAAAACTGATACTACTCGTCAGGCAGGGTTTTGAGTTTCTTCATCATACTTTGTCTAAAACTCTACCTATACTACCAAGTTTATATAGATACTTGATACGCTCAAATTACACCTATTAATGGTATAACGCGGACGTTGTCAAATATAGTAACCCAATAAGGTTGGGGTCGAATCCCACAAGGAATATGGTGTAAAAAGGTTACTAAAGTCATAGGATGCTAAGCTTAGGTCTAATGTCTTAATCCGATGATTTTGGTAATAGTTGGTGTTTTTCCTATAACTAATTGCTATCTACTTGTTTTGGTGGAAATTTATGGTAAAAGAAACTAAGGTTGTGTCCCCGTTAGATAGAGTGTATGATCATGGGTATTGTTCTTGATATACTTCCAATGGATGATTGTATGAATGCACTTAATCTCTAGATGAATCTCTACTATTTCTCAATAAATAAAGATTATCTCTTTCTATGATTTTCCCAAATATAAGAAAGTACTTATGAAGAACGATTAATCATGCCAAGTAAATTCTTCTTATTCCTACGTGAATTTATTAAACAAAGTTTAAAGCTTTGAGTCTTTGTTATTTATTCTTACCAACCCTAATTATTTTCCCAAATAAAAATTAAGGTTTATGGCTTTAATCAATGTTTGCAACCATTAATTATGAATGAAGAATGAAGAATAAATAAACCCTAATAATCCATTGTGTGTATATCATTCACAAACCCAATCACAAAACACCCATCATTGGGTTCACAACCCTAGTAAGGGAATTTAGCTACTCATGACAAAGAACAAGAAATAAGAAATTGAAGAATTCATAATTGCTTACTTTGGAAGAAAAGAGGAATTGATAATACTTGAATTGATGTTTGAACCTTCAAAAACTAGAAAGTATTTAATGTTCTAAGTCAAGAGACAAAAAAATAATAACTGATAACTATTAAAACCCTACAATGACTATTTATAGGTTCTGAAAACGTGAAAGTTGCAGATTTGCACGTTGGTCCCGTCGATACGAAATACGGTCCGTAAAGTGAAATACGGACCGTAAACCAGTTTACGACCAAGTCGTCCTTCCAGTTGTGAGCAACTTCAATCTTTTGAAATACGGACCATAAAGTGGTTTACGGCCCGTAAACTGCCCAGACGTCTTTCAACTTCCAAAACTCCGACTTTCTGCCAAATGCTCAAATGGTTAAATACGCTTTGAAATACAGACCGTAAACTGAAATACGGTCCGTAAACTGAGTTCGTAAATCACCATGTCCTCAGCCTGCCTTTCTGGTTCTGTTATTCTTTAATACGCCCATGGAATATGGCCCGTATTTTAGAATACGGACTGTAAACTGAGTTTACGACCACTTCGGCACTTTCCACTATTTTCATTCCAAAGCTGTTCCGTTTTCTGAAAAACACTAAAAATCACGTAAAATCACATAGACTTGCTTAAAAACAAGTAAAACTTGTAGAAGAAAAGCATCGATTGTGGCGTAAAATCACGCCACATCAACACCCCCAACTTAAAGTATTTGCTTGCCCTCAAGCAAGCCATACAAAACAACGACTCAATCTAACACCTAGATATCATAGAATATCAATGTCTACATTGGTTTTGACTCTGAACTACCGGCATGCATGTTTTTCTTCAAAGGACCACCCCAACTTTCTATTTTAAAGCAATATACACAACTCAAGAACGTTATGACTAACAATAAAGCTTCAATGCATGACATTACATTATCGAACATATTATGATGCACACAAACGCTACTTTAGGCGGTCACTTTATTTTGCTCAATTCTCATCCTTATGCGCTCACATAGACCAAAGAATGTCCCAACACACATATATACAACAAGAATGAGACGAAGATGAAAGAGAAGAGAAAAACACTCACACTCACAAAGAGATTCATATCTACACATGCAAATACCATAGGCTTGCCCTTATTTTCTATGTTTTCATCCTAGGCTCGTTCGGTTGTGATCACATTAGGACTTGTTTTGGCTTGTAATGTAGGCTTAGGGACGGGTAGGATACTTTTTGGATGTTAGTGACTCACCTTCCTTGAACACTACAACATCTCTTCACCTTGATTCGCCTCTTTTCTTTCCAACCCCTTTATTTTCTTTCAAGTTTTCGACCTCGATATGGTTTTATTCCTATCCAACTTGCAAATCTTTTTGTGTTAAATTTTTCTGATTTTTTATGTATGTATATATATATATATATATATATATATATATATGCAACTACCACATCGACTCTCTACTAGAAAACTCCACCACCCCCAACTTATGTTTTTAACATCTACTTCACATTTAATTAACCCCCAACTTAGGCGCTTTGCCTCATCTATCTAGTAGCATCAAGGAGGGAACGGGTGCGAAGATGGATAAATTGCACAACGGGTGAGGTATCATTCGGCTAGCCAAGAAAAAGGTCAAAAGGCTCAAAAAGGGAAACTAGTGATATTTTTAGCTTTTGGTAAGGCTTATTTAGGCAAAGTGACTATTTACACAAAGAAAGCCTAAGATCATTTCACAACCAAACTAACTTTCGGATTTCAAACAAGACCAACCAGGAAAGTTCTAGATTATACATGCTTAAACAGAATTGAACTAACAACTCACATACACATTGGCATAAGGACAATTATTTTCACTTGTGACCTCCTAAGTAGTCATTTATCACACACAATACCCCAATAATCATAATGTCATTTAAAGAATCAATCATGTCAACCAATAACGTTCTAAGTATGCATTTTTTCAAATTTTCGAGGGGTCCAAAATTTCCAACAAACCATAACACATACCATCAGTTACAAAGTAACACCAAATAAGTCAAAATTACTCTACTCAACCTAAGCAACATCCTAAACATGCCAGTTTCAACAAAATAAAACCCCCCTCAGGAAAAGAACTCTGGCAAAGAAAAGCCGAGGGGGTTCCTAAACACATATTTACACTACACTACTATCAAATAGTCCAACCTCCAACGAAAGAATCAAGCACTGTCTCAGTGCTTCACTTATAAGAACAAGGGAAAGAAGTGGTACCTTGGTGCCCTTGGTGTTGTGAGAAACTTATGAATGGCCCGCTGCATCCGGCTGTTGACTCGTGGACTCTCCTGGTTGGCGCTGCGGCTCAACTAATGACTGAAAAATCGCCTGTTGCATTTCCTTCTTTTCTGTCATCTTTAATCTCTTGGCCAACTCCTCTGGGTCCTCAGATGGCTCACGAACCCTCTTTCCAGTATCGTGAACAAAGGGTTCGGCATCCTCCGCCTCCTCCTCAGAATCCAGCAGATCCAACACCTTAAACGTATTAGGCCAAATGGCACGTGGTGCTAGCACTGGTGCGGCTACCATATCTTGCACTTTGAGTTCCTCAAGCTCCTTCTTCAGCTTATCCAACTCACTCCTCAATGAGACAGACTCCCCACCGGGTGTGGTCTGCTCTCGAGTCAATAATTTTGACTCAAAACTATCCAGTCTAGCCTGATACACTTCGTGCTTTTTCTCAAACTCCGGACGGATTTTTGTGGTCGCCTCTGTAACCAACTGCTGCACTATTTTCACCACTTTCAGCTTAAATTGTTGTAAGATTTTTCCTACTTGCCTTTCAGTCCTCACTGCTTTGACTGCAATCTGGATGTAATTAGCATAGCTGAAGTGCAGCAACTCCAGCTCTGGATCAGCAGTCTCGGCTGTCGCAACGGCAGTGGTAGACCCCGAAGGAGGGCCTTGTGTGGCTGGAGGTGGTGGTGGAGGTCTTTCCTCAAAAACACCCAGCGTGGCTGCAAAAGCCGGTGTATCGACAATATCTGGGATACCTGTAGTGGGAGCATCAGTCTCAGTAGTAGCAGCACTAATCTCAAACTCTACTGGGTCAGTACCATAAGCATGGCTCGGACTCAACTCTAGCTGAGTGTCGTCGTCATCACCGGACTAATCTGCCTCTTGGTCCTTCTTGCTCTTTACCTTATTCTTCCTCCAATCCCCCATATGAGCAGCTGTGATGGTGCCGTCCCATTCTGGAAGCTGAAATATCCTTGCTCGTCTACACAATTCCATGATAAGACACGGAAATACCATGTTCTAGTTGGGCTTGTGTGCCCGCACATGCAACTCCTCAGCTATTAGCTCCCTAATATTCATCGGATACCTTGACATCATCGAGGCAATAGTGACTGCCTGACTGGTGGAGAGGGTATTATCTGCCTGGGTTGGAGTGATCCTGTACCGAAGCAACATCCACCAAAACATAGCTTTTGTGGACAAACAACTTTTAGCAATCTTGATTCTCCCATCATTAGTCCATTTTTTCTTATGTGACTCAGATGTGATAGTCGCAACAGTCTATGCCCTCACAGATTTCTTGTCCTTCTGGTCTTGTTTGTCTAGGAACAGGCTCAGATCAGTGGGCGCCATAAAATCATTACCAAACAGGACTCTGTTGATGGCTTTGGAGGAAATATCAACAAGTGAGTTCCGGACTGTCACATTCTCCTGAATGGGTATCTCATGCCAAGCACGACTCGGCTTCTTCATCGACATCAACACAATCCCATATGATGCATAGAATTCCCGCACAATGTGCGGAGCATAATCTCCCGGCTCATGAGTGAACACATCCAGCTTGTATATTTTGATGGTATCATCCAGCTGTGGATGAGCCGAGATACCATCGAAAATCAATCGCCGCTCCTCAAATATTTTTCGCTGCTGCTGTCCCCCAGTTTCTGTCCCAGCCATCCATTGGTCATACAATTTCTTTGACCCTTTGACCGAGAATCGAAGTTTTTCTTCCTCCAGCTGTTTGGTCCTAATGGCCAGTTTGCGACCCTGTGGCGGCGTACCATCATCCGGATTATTACCATCACTTGGACCTGCTGAGTCACTCTCCTGATCCATTTGGTGGGCTGCTCCCCTGCTTGATACTTCCGCGTCAGAATCCCCCTCTTTAGACTGGGAGGCTTCCGACGCAGACTTGGACGGGGTCATTGGTAGGGGATGTGATGGCCTTGCCGATGTGTCTTACGTGGGGGCCCCCATGACCTTTGGTGGCGGTATAACCTCTGCACACTCGGATCCTGATTGTTCCCCTTCCGAATTGGAGGGTTCATCTATCAACCTCGAATTCGAGCGCGCTTTCTTTCTTGTGCCAGTGCTTTTGGCCCCCGCTTTCTTTGCACTCTTTTTCTGACCCATTCCTGCAAAAGACTCATCATATTAGCTACCATGGAAAATCCGATCAAAAATAAGACAAACTGACTGTGCACAAAAACTGTGTTCTGTCTGTGACCGTAAACTCAAAAGACGGACCGTAAATTGAAATACGGTCCATAAAGTACGATCGTAAACTTCTAACTTTTTGGAGACCTTTCTGTCCCTTCGTGACATGATTAAAGACGGACCGTAAACTGAAATACGGTCCGTAAAGTGAGATCGTTTTTCGCATCACAGATCTAGAACATGTTTGGATTTATGGATTTTGTTACACATCTCGGTTTCACATTGTTTTGGGGATTAGGTTACTCAAACTTCACCTAATATTCTACCAAATTTTCATAATTCCCTCAAGAGTCAAGCTATTGGTGGGCAGACCAAAACTTCAAATTTTGAATTTTAAAGTATGGAATGCCCTCCAACCCATTTGGGTTTTATTAACAACTTCCCAAGAGAATTAAAAGAATTTAACATATCTATCCCCTCACAAGATCATTAACCAAGGTAAGCAAGCACTTAATTTCACAAAACCTAGCCTAATCAATACTTACCATCAAGTTCAAACTCAATGCTGGAAAATAAGAGTAGAGAGTGTCAATCATACCTTTTTATGATGAACCAACAGATCACACTAAGCAAAGACTTTGAGAGCACAACTTCAATCACAACCAAATTTAAACCTAGGGCAGAGCAACTTCGAATTTTGTGAGATTTCGAATTTTGAGTGTGAGGTGTGTATTTATGGAGTTTAGAAAATGGAAGATGATAGATTTTTGGTTTTTTGTTGGGAAATCGTGGGGGTTGAGAAGAAGGAGGGAAGTTAAAGAGGGAACGTTACTGAAGGGAAGTTAATGGAGGGGGAAGTTAATGGGGGTAAAACGGTTCTCTGTCCATGATTTAAATCATGTTTTTTTAATTCTAAATACGGTCCGTAAAGTGATTTACGACCTGTATTTAGAGATGTCGATGTGGGCAGTACATTGTATTGTCTCATGAAAGATTACGATCAGATTTACGGACCGTATTGTGAAATACGGTCCGTCCTCCATGGTCATAAACTGTCATGTTGCATTACAGTGCTTACTGTTTTGTGACATTGTTAAATACGCCCCATTTTACGAGCCGTATTGTGAAATACGGTCCGTAAACTGCAGGCGTATTTTGCAATGTTGCGAAACAGTCTCTTATTACTTAACTTACCTGCTATTCAGCAATGTTTTCTGCAATATATTCCTGCACCAAAACAACCATTACCCTATATGTAATCAAAAACAAACAAAAGAAAAATAAACATTACTCTTGGGTTGCCTCCCAAGAAGCGCTTAATTTAACGTCGCGGCACGATGGTGGTGACCATTCACTCCTTATCTTGGTACACCAGATCATTGTTCGTTCCGAGATGCTTCAACCTGTATCTGTTAACAATCCTATCCTCCAAAACCATCCCGTGATAGTGCTTCAATCTCTGCCCATTCACCTTAAATGTCTGAGTTCCATCCCCGAACTTTAACTCAATCGCTCCATGGGGTGAAACACCTACCACCTTAAACAGACCAGACCACCTTGATTTAAACTTACCAGGCAGCAACTTCAACCGAGACTTAAACAGTAACACAGGGTCCCCCTTGTAGAACTCGCGCTTCAGGATCTTCTTGTCATGGTGTTGCTTCTTCCTTTGTTTATAAAGTGCCGCACTCTCATATGCCTGGTACCGAAAGTCATCCATCTCATTTAGTTGAAACAACCTGAGCTTGGTTGCTTCCTCCCAATCCATATTCAGTTTCTTCAGCGCCCACATAGCGTTGTGCTCAAGTTCAACCGGCAAGTGACAAGCTTTTCCGAATAAGAGCTTGAAGGGTGAAGTCCCAATCGGAGTCTTAAAAGCAATCTGGTATGCCCATAGAGCATCATCGAGCTTGCGGGCCCAATCAGTTCTATTTGCATTTACCCTTTTTGCTAGAATACTCTTGATTTCCCTATTGGACACTTCAACTTGCCCACTTGTCTGAGGATGATAAGGTGTTGCCACCCTATGTTTGACCCCATATTTCTCCACCAGTCCCGCGAAAGCTCTATTATAAAAGTGGGAACCACCATCGCTGATTATAGCCCTCGGAGTACCAAAGCGAGTAAATATATTCTTCTTGAGAAACCCCATGACACTCTTGGCCTTGTTATTAGGTAAAGCCACAGCTTTTACCCATTTTGACACATAGTCCACAGCAACCAAGATGTATTTCATGCCACCTGAACTCACAAAGGGTCCCATAAAGTCAATCCCTCAGACATCGAACACTTCTACCTCCATAACAAAATTCATAGGCATCCCTTGCCTTCGGTCGATATTCCCTTGCCTTTGATATTGATCACAGGACCACACCAATAGATTAGCATCATGAAAAATGGTCGGTCAGTAATAGCCGCACTCAAGTACCTTAGCTGCAATCCGATTTCCGCTATGATGACCCCCAACAGGAGAGTCATGGCACGCCTTTAGAATCGCCATCACTTCACTTTCAGGAACACAACGCCGAATGATGTTGTCAGCGCATGTTCGGAACAAATAAGGCTCGTCCCAATAGTACTGTCGAGCATCCCGCAAGAATTTCTTCTTTTGGTAGGCTTTGATATCTTCTGGAACTATGCTTGTTACCAAATAATTGGCAATGTCAGCATACCACAGTGCCACCTCCATTGACACAGCCAACACCCTCTCATCTGGAAAAGCATCATCTATATCAAGCTCATCAGAAGGTCTCCTAGCCTCTTCAAGCTGAGAGAGATGGTCAGCAACATGGTTTTCAGTGCCCTTGCAGTCCTTCTCGTCAAAATCAAACTCTTGCAGCAATAGCACCCATCTGATCAGTCGCGGCTTTGCTTCCTTCTTTGCCATGAGGTATCTCAATGTTGCATGATCAGTATAAACCACTACTTTGGACCCCAACAAGTAGGCCCGAAATTTCTCAAAAGCAAACACAATGGCAAGCAGCTCTTGCTCCGTCACTGTGTAATTCATCTGGGCAGCATTCAGTGTTCTGCTTGCATAATAGATCGGGTGCATAATTTTATTGTGCCTCTGCCCAAGCACAGCACCTATTGCAAAACCACTAGCATCACACATTAGTTCAAATGGTAAGGACCAGTCAGGAGTAACAATAATAGGAGCAGTAGTGAGACGCTCTTTTAACTCCTCAAACGCCTTCTAGCACTTATCATCAAACACAAATTTAGCCTCTTTTTCAAGAAGCTTGCACATTGGGTTAGCAATCTTGGAGAAATCTTTTATGAAGCGCCTGTAGAATCCAGCATGTCCCAAGAAACTTCAGACACCTTTGACTGAGATAGGTGGTGGAAGTTTTGCAATCACATCAATTTTTGCTTGATCGACCTCGATTCCCTTTTCAGAGATTTTGTGACCGAGGACGATTCCTTCCTTCACCATAAAATGACACTTCTCCCAATTTAGCACGAGATTTGTCTCCTCACATCTTTTCAGCACTTGACCCAGATGGCCAAGACAGTCTTCAAATGAATCCCCCACAACAGAGAAGTCATCCATGAATACTTCCAAAAAGTCCTCTACCATGTTAGAGAAGATTGACATCATGCACCTCTGAAAAGTGGCTGGTGCATTACACAAACCAAAAGGTATCCGGGTAAATGCAAATGTCCCATAAGGACAAGTAAAAGTGGTCTTCTCCTGATTTTCCAAAGCAATGTTGATCTGATTGTAGCCCGAATAACCATCAAGGAAGTAATAGTAGGAACACCCTGCTAGCCTATCAAGCATCTGATGAATGAAAGGCATAGGGAAATGGTCCTTACAAGTGGCTGTGTTGAGCTTACGATAGTCCATGCAAACTCTCCATCCGGTGACAGTTCAGGTCGGGATCAACTCATTCTTTGCATTCGGCACAACAGTGATGCTGCCCTTCTTAGGAACACATTGGACTGGGCTCACCTATTTACTATTAGCAATTGGGTAAACCACACCCGCATCCAGCCATTTGATGATCTCTTTCTTGACGACCTCTTGCATATTGTCGTTCAGTCACCTCTGATGCTCTACACTCGGTTTACTATCCTCCTCCAATTGGATTTTGTGCTCACAGATCCCAGATGGAATACCTCGACTGTCTGCTATGGTCTAACCAATAGCACGCCTATACTCCCTCAACACCTCCAAAAGCTGTAAAATCTGCTCCTCAGTCAATAGGGCTGAAACAATCACAGGTAATGTATTGTCTGGACCAAGGAACTCATATTTAAGATGTGATGGGAGCTGCTAAAGCTCCAACTTAGGTGGCTCAATGATCGAAGGCTATGCTGGAGGAGTTGTTCTATTTTCCAGATCAAGATTTAGCTTATTTGGGTGGTATGAATATGAGCCCAACCCACCAAGTGAATTAACTGTCTCCACATAGCCTTCCATGTCTTCAGCATCGAAATTCATAAGAATACCAGCTAGAGCTTCACCCAAACTTTCTTCTTCCATCTTGAACTCCACTGCTTCATCAACAACATTAAACGAATCAATTACCGAAATACTCTCGTAAGCACTTGGTAACTTCATCCCTTTGCTAGCCTAAAAAGTCACTTCTTCATTGTTGACTCGGAACTTGATTTCATTTTTCTCCGAATCCATCAGAGCTCTCCCTGTAGCAAGGAAAGGTCTCCCCAGAATGATAGGAATGTCCCGATCAACAGCACAGTCAAGAATCACAAAATCAGCGGGAAACATAAAATTACCAACCCGCACAATTACATCATCAACCATCCCAACAAGGCTTTTGATAGACCTATCAGCCATTTGTAATCTCATAGTAGTCGGCCTTGGCATCCCCAAATATGATTGTTTATATATAGCAAGGGGCATCTGTAACACTTCGTATCTTGGAACTCATGTTAGACTCATAACGTTAGAGTTCTAGTGGAAAAACGGAAGGTTTGAACATTTTCCGAAAATGGTTGATAGGCCTACTTCGGGCAGCCATAACTCCTTGATTAGTTAGGAATTTGGGAAAGTACCCTTAATGAAAGTTGTAGTACGTATAAATACCTTTCTAACGATATAAGGAATAGGCCAATCATAGGTCGGAGCAAGGAGATATGATCGTCTAAATATGGCTAATAGTAAGGCACTTGAAATTCTATAGAATCGACTAAGTTTTCGATATGTCTTCCTTCCAGTCAAATTTCATGAAAAGCCGTTGGGAATTTCGGAAAATTTAAAACATGACAGTTGTAGAGCTTTGAAATATCTTTCCAACGGTATATTGCGGAGCCCAAACAGAGCTCTGTACAAGAAGTTATGACCATTTTACCGAACACTGCATAGAACGGACACACGGGGCGCGTGAGGGCGCGTGCGATGGCCCTGCATCGCGGGCCGATCACGCAAGTCTGAGTATCGACCTACAGAATGTTGCACGATGGTCCTGTATCGCGGACCCATCGCGTAACAGGTCGGGTTCGGGTCAAAAGTCGGGATTTCGCGTTTTAAGTTATATTAAAGCTTGGGGTTGATTTCCCTAACACCCCTAGTCACGAAAAATTACCCCTAAAGTCAGGAAGAACAAGTCCCAAGCCTCAAGAACCCTACAAGGTAAGTTTTATCATGATTCTAGGTTGAATTCAAGTCCCTAATCTCTTTCTAACTTGAGTAAACCCTTCTAATCATTCCAAGTGAATCCTAATATATATATATATATATATATATATATATATATATATATATATATATATATATATATATATATATATATCCTTGTAATGTATGCAAGAAATCATTGTTCATAAACTAGGGTTTTCAAGAAAACCCATCTCAAGGTTCAAGATTTCAGAAATCTTCTTCAAAGTTCAACTCTTTAATTCAAGTTTTGGAGCGACTAAGGTATGTAGAGTTACTATCTACGTGTGGGAACATCATTGTTCTTCCCTACGCCTCATAATCCATAAATTATGATTCTTTACGAAAACTAGGATTTCTATACCATGCTCATGATAACCCTAGGTCCATGATTATATTATGTATGAATTGTTATAATTCCATCATTGAGTTCTTAATATTTCTTTATGATTATTAAGAATCTGTGCGAAATCTATGAAAAATCCATATATCTCATTCCATGGGTTCATGCATGCTAGGTTATGATATATTATGCTATTTTCAAGAAAAAACTATACATGTTTTACAAGTTCATGAAAGCAAGCTATAATTTATGATATCCATGTACAAGCAAATTATATTCATGAAAACCATGGGCAGCAAGTGCCACTTATTTTACATGTTCATGATTTTTTGGAGTTGCTTTAATTACCGAGGAAGGCTTCAGATAGCCTGAAACTACGTAGCCACCGTAGGATGAGGATCGATCCACCCATGTCCTGGACGATCTCTCACAATGACTGGATCCTTTCATATTTTATTAAATCTCATGTTCCCTGGCAAGGACTGAGTGTTCTGCTGGCGGGACGCAAGCACTAGACCATGGATCGGTTATAAGTTATTGCTCTCCCTACTTATGATATTTTTACCATGTTTTATATATATATATATATGTATGTATTCATGTTCATGACCAGGTTTCAGTTCCTATCATTATTATTATTTCATGTCTCATGTTATTTCATTCAGTTGCTTTACATACCAGTACATTCAAAGTGCTGACGTCCCCTTTTATTGCCCGGGGCCTGTATTTCACGATGCAGGTACTGATATACAGGACAACACATCTGCTCAGTAGGACAGCATTCGTATCAGCTTATTGGTGAGCCCCATCTCATTCGGGGTTTAGTTAACTTTTGTTTTATGATTAGTTATGCATCTAAGGTATGCTGGGGGCCTGTCCCAGTAAGTATGTTTTCCAGTCAGAATCACGATAGAGGTTTCATAGACTAGACAAGTCAGTTATGTTATGTCAGACATTCGGAGTCATATAGCCATTTTGGCTCATTCATGTTATTTCCGCACTCATGTTTAAACAAGTATTTTTTTTATTAAGTATTATGACTTACTACGTTTTATAAAGGCTCATCATGCATGCACGTTATATTCCACTCATGTTATGCCTCATGATGATTCAGCAAGCCATGTGGTTCGCTCGGTCACATGCAGTAAGACACCGAGTACCGTGTTTCGCCCAGGCCATGGTTCGGGGCGTGACAAAGCTTGGTATCAGAGCTCTAGGTTCAAGTGTATTAGGGAGTATATGAAACCGTGTCCAGTGGGATCACTTTTATATGTGTGTGCGCGCCATACATATAAATAGTTGACCACCAAGACATTTAAGCTTGTCTCACTTCTTTCAACTCTAGATCGTGCAATAGAGCTATGTTCTCAGAAATCACTCGGACTCGTGTGTTGTTTCCCATTCTACCAAATATGCCTCATCTCACTGGATGAGGAAGATGTGAAACTAATCATTATCGATGTGTGGCTTTCAGATAGAGTTATCAGGAGTTATTCTGACCCGTGCGCATTGCATTCTTTCATAAAATGTCTACTAAGAGAAAGGAAACTTCGAGCCCGAGGGCTACCATTGATGCGACCCCAGAGACGAACTCTCAGACTCCGAGAGTTCTAATTTTTCAATTCTGCGACTGTAGGTCATCAGAACCTGCTTCAAGTACCACTAATGTCCTAGCTCAGACCAATGTGAGGAATAGGGGTTTTCATAATCCTATTTGCTGCAAGTGTATTAAGAGACATCAAGGGGTGTTCCGCTATGACACCCATAGATGTTTTGGGTGTGGGCGACAGGGTCACTATCTGAAAGATTGCCCACAAGTGAAACAGGATAACAAAGTTTTTTCCTACCCCATTTGTAGTAGGTGTGGAAAAAAACATGCAGGAGTGTGTAGGATGGGTTCGGATGTGTGTTATAATTGTGGTCTCCAAGGCCACGTGCAAAGAGAATGCCCTTCAGTCAAGTACAATAGTAACACTAAGGGTGGTGGTGTAATCCGTTCCCCCAGACCAGGCATAGCCAATTCAACAACACCGTTCGTAGCCCGTAGTACTCGGGCACTAGCAGACCAAGGCACTGATAGGGATGAAGTATTAGGATTAAGTGAGGATGATCCTGTCTGTTAATCATGCAATTATTTGTCTATTAGTTTGCTTGTTTGACATGGTTTTTGGTCCCAAATGTGGCCTTAGGTTGGCTTCATTATAAAAGAGCATGAATCTTTTTTTTTTTTTAGAAATCTGTTAAGTCTAAGTTTTAGAGGATAAATTTGATCCCTTTCCATCATGTGTTGGTCTTGAATCACTCTTACTAGGCTAACATCTTTTGAAAGGGTAACTTAAGGCTCTGAATCCTCCTTGTTAGTTGAATCTTTTTGAAGTCTTAAAGATTACTCCTAAATCTGTATATATTGCTAATATTTACCTAGAGACTACTTAAAAGGAAAGACCGAGGGCATTTTTCTTAAAATGTTGTGTATAAGTCTCAATCTTGTAATAACTTGTCTTTTTTTTACTAATCATTCATCTAGATTATCATGAAAATTGTTTATGTCTTGGTTTAGAATTTGAAGTGTTAAATAGGCAAACTTCATGTACTCTTGTTGTTGAATAAGTAGAAGTATAAAAAAGGGTTTAAACTGAACATAGAAAGTAAAAAATGGAACTTAGTAGTTGCTCAGTTTCTTGTCCTTTCCCTCTGAATGCTTGATTCTTGGAGACTTGATCTTCAATTAAAATCTCTTTTCTGAAACTGTGCTATGAGTTGATTAAGATTTGAACCTTTTTGAGCTTACTGTCATGCTAAAACAGAGAATAAAATTTTCTTTTGAAAAACAAATAGGGTGCTTGCCTACTTATACTAGCCTTGCCAGTTGTTTATAATTTCAGATCTATATATGCACATGGTTTTTACTTTTTCTTGTGTTGTTTAGCCTAAGTGTGATGTCTTTAAGACCTAGGATATTTTCTTGCCCCTTTGGCATGATTTCTGAGAGTTTTGAATACCCTTATGGATCCTGTCTTTGCTGTGTTATTCATAGGATGCTGTCCACACTTGTCTTTACCTATGTTTATACCTCTTTGCCAACTTTTGAACCATGCTATATCTAGTATCTCACTTCCAGCCTAGGATAGCATTCTTGCACCTATGGTGAATCTTCATAGACTTCCACTTGTACATGCGGTTCTTTTTGTGTAAATTCAGGAGATAGAACAAGCTTATAAGGTCCTAGAGACACTGTTGATAGCTTGTTATACTTGCTATGTGCTAGGATGATTTTAGGGACTTGAAATGGTTAGAAGTTGATCATCATAGACCTTGACTAAAATCTAGAATGCTTGCTAAACTTGTAGACCTGCTTACCTAGTGTTTGAATCTGCTTAAAGTTACAACTAGTTTAAAATGGCTCAAATATTTGTTGTTGACCCTGTCTTGATTACTCTGTGTGTCCAATAAAGATCCTGCTTGATCCTGCATTGGTGTTTAGACTTATCTGTTTAATTCTGGGATTGAAACTAATTTAAAATTGTCATGTTAAAGCTCTGCAATGTTTCCTATAAGACTGGATATGTGCTAACGTGATCCTAAGTGATTATTTGTGACCTTTGCAACTTCAGAGGGGATTAAAACTAGAACTTAAGAGCCTGAAAAAATAGCACAAATCTGTGATATGACCTAGACTTGCTTAAGCTAACATTGGTTTAGGAGAAACCACTTTGGATCTGCTACTTGATTCTGTGGCCCTTTGTTGACATGAATGAAACTAAAAAAAAAATGATTTTTGCCATTAGTTAGCTTAAGAATAATCTAGAAGATGAATTTCTGGAAATCATTTGACATTACATGCTTTGATTAAGATTGGACTAGTCACTTGTTTGTTTGCATGTTTGCCTTGTCTTGTCATTTTTGAACTTTGTTAGGCATAGGAAGATAAAAAAAATGATCTGTCCTAAACCTGTTTAATGACTTTTAGACTGTCTAGGGGAAAAATTGGTTAAAACATGAAAACTGTCAGATTTGTAGTCATATTTTGATCCTAGAAGAGTTTAAGTGGCCTAGATTTTGTGTGAATTGGTTGGCTTCATTACTGGGAACTAGTGTAGGATCTATGCCTTTTCTTGTTTGCTTCTTTGACTTGGTGTGGCATGATCTTCCCCTATCCTTTCTCTGCATTGTTGTTGTTTACCCTTCTATCAGCATAAATCCTCTATGGTTTCTATGTTCCTACTGTTGTGGCTTATGTGTTACTTGCAACTCCCTAATACTTTGCCCTACTTGGTTTATAACTTGACACCTCCCTAGTCCTCTATTTGCATCCTGGGATCAGTGCTGAGACCTTAGATTGAATCTAAATGAACTATAGTAGTTTCTTTGAGTGTTGTGGATCACTGATTAGTCTTGTTAACCTTCAGAGACCTCCTATGCTTTTAAAACACATTAGAAATCCATAATTTGGGTTAAAAAATGAAATTTCTAGGGGTCCTGTTCTAGTTTTGATTTCTGGGAATTGAAATGATTAAATGGGATGTATATCAAGTATATTCGGATGGTATGCCAATAAGGTTTTGCTCTCCATTGAATGAATACTTGATGTATATCGAGTGTATATCACAGCTTTTGACACTTAGGAAAAATTTGAGAAAAACGGGGGTAGTATACCAGTGGTATATCATGTATAACACCTTTTGACACTTAGAAATTTTTTTAAGAGGAAAACGGCTTGGGCTTGGGCCAGTTATCCGCATTTCCATGCTTGATTTAGTATTACTACTATCTTGGGTCTATTATTTACTTAGGTCGTCTGATTATCTACTGCTAGTTATAATAAATGTGCTTGGCCCAATAATGCTGTAATTCATTTTTGGCTTTGTAATAATTATTCTAGGCTTTAATTTTTGTAGTTAGTTTAATTTATGAGTGTATTCTAATGCCTTGTATACTCGTTTGTATCTTTGTCCATCCAAACCAGTTGGTGGGTCCCAACGGGGCCCACTAACGTATCTAGATCGAGTCACCCTTTCTCTTGGAGCGAAATGGAGCATACGTGGGATTTATGGCGAACCTGATTGCATAAATACCTTCCATTGAGCTTGGTTGGCCCAAATTCTCTATCTCTATGAATTATGTAATTTAAATTATTATTTGCGCAATTGTTATGTAAATTGGAGCCCTTATAAGATTATCACTTATTTTAAAATCGCCAAAAAATGAAACTGCTACAAAAACTTAAGACTAATTTTGAGGCATTAATGCAAACTTGGGGCTAGTTTGGATAGAAAGACTAAAATGACTGATTTTGTGAAATTAAGGACCAAATTAAACATTTATGAAACATGTGGACTTATGGCATATGGACTGATTTGGATTAATGTTCAGAACTTGTGGGACTAATCGTGATTATTTAGACTTGGACTAAAAAAATAAAACTTGGCTAAAACTTGACAAATATAGAATAAAACAGACTACATATATGTAGAATACGATTAATATACAGACAATAATAGTATGCCTAAAATTATATTTCTAAAAAACTATTTTCTATACTTAAAAAATATTTTTTCAAAACTATTTTGGGTGGACTTACATAGAGTCGTATTTAGGTTAAGAGCCTTTGGGTATTAGCCTAAGTGTTCTAGTCTGACACCCAAACGCCCAATTTTGGGCAAACTTTTACCACTTTCGTTTCTGGAAATGTGATATATTTCGCATGAATGACTAAATTCTTTGTTGTGAAAATATACGCCAAAACAATTTTTCACTATAGACAATTCATATCTACAAAGGCATACTATTAGAACCCGTAGGTCAACCGTATTTTACGGATCCTTAATATCGGGGTGCCGAACACCTTCCCCGAGGGATCACTAGAACCCTTACCCGAACTTTGGTTAGATTAGGATTCGTTTAAAATTTAACCATTTTAAATGAACCCTTTTCGAATTGGTTTTCCTAATTTCCTAAAACCTAGGCGAAGACTCTAAAATAATATCCATTTAGAGTACCATCCACGTAGAAGTATATTTTTTCCTTTTTCCCGTTACGATTGACAACCGTACTTCCCCGGGACACTTTCCTTTTTAAATGAGGTAAATACAAATACGAATCGGAAAAATATCGAGCCACTATAGATGACGACTTTGCTGGGGACAATTTAAGGTTCTAACCATAAGAGTTCCAATAATTTGTGTGTTTGTATGATATAAATTGTTTAAGTGATATAAGTGGTTTATGTGTTTAAATTTCCGCAAAATATAACTGTCATTCATGCATGCATACTCCGCCATTCCTGGCATTTATTTTATTTTTTCCAAGGGTGACGACGCGGGATGAGCTGTGGTCATACCTTCACTAAAAAACCTTTTTAGCTATACTCTTTGGAGGTCTCTAAGGTCAAGTGGGCATGCGGTCATCCCATAGCCTTAGAGAGCCCACCCCCGGCTTGTTCGCTTGGGTAACCTGTGTCATTCGCTTGAAAAACCACTTTAGAATAATTAGCGTAGAGCGAATCCAAATCCTTACTGATATAGCACATACTGACCATAGACCGGTTTGAGAATCTCAGACCTACCTGAATCAGACAGAAAAGACAACTTACTATGTTCAGATGGTATAAAAACCTGAAGACACTGCATCCCATTATTTGCTATTCGGAAGCATTATTGTGCCATGTGTGAAATAAATTACTATTCCTGGGAGCGGGGAACTAACAGTGTCTGTCTTACAGATGTCTCCTGATATGCAGTTTGATATGGTTGTGTGTCCACCACCAGGTTTAGTGATGTGGTGGGAAGGTTTGACTAATGATCAGAAGAAAGAGATAAAGGATTGTATAGGGCATCTACCTTCATTGATGGATATCCCTGGGGATCCGGGTCTGCTAGAGAGTATTACCGGTTATTGGGACAATGAAAGAATGGTGTTCAGATTTGGAGAAATAGGGATGACTCCCACTTTAAAAGAGATCAGAGATGTCTTGGAAAGAGTAGGAAGTGCTAACAGTTCCAAAAAGAAGTTATCTCAAAATATCCTTATCTCTCACAAACCTACCCCAAAAGAAATCAAAGACATGTTGGCTGTCAACAAAGCTGATTGGGCATAGGGACCCACTATAGCCCTTAGAGAGTTATATGAGAGGTATTCATCCAAATAGGGGTACAAAAACTACATCCTTGAGTATTCCTCACTCCAATCATGGGAAGCTAACCAAACACTAGCTTTTATCACCTGCCTACTGGGAACCATGGTGTAACGACCCGTTTAGTTATTATAGTGTTTTGACTCATTTAACCTTATTGACCCATCTCAAAGTCCCGTTAGTATGATCTATGACTTAATGAAGTCATTGGGTTGGTTTCCGCAAGGTTCGAGTGTTAATTGAGTCATTGATGGAGAAGCTAGTTAAGTTAGTCAGTTAGGGTTGACCACGGTCAACGTCGGGTTAGGATGACCCCGTGTCAATGTTTTGGAAGTTCCAACATGTTAATATGATGATTTTGAACTTGTCCACAAGTTTTGGTGAGGTTACGAAGAGCTTCAGATGGGTTTGGGTTATGTTGTGCTTTTATTCGATGTTTTCACAGTAGGTCTGTGGATAGAAACGGGTCTATATTGATCAAAAGACCTTTGTTTTGAGTGAGGTTTGAACCATTATATCCATATCGAAATTACGAAGCTATAGGAAAAAGAATCGTCGCATTTCGCCTCCGGATGAGCGAGTTATGCCCTTTTTAGTGCGGACTGTTCCAGCAGGTCTGCTGTAGCGACCATAAGGCCGCTATAGTGGGACCGCTGCAGCGAGCAACTGGCCGCTACAGTGGACGACGAGGGGCAGAATGCCCTATTTTAATGCCTCAGCTCCTAACCATTACCCCCCAGACCCTAAAGTCGGCTTTCAAGAGAGAAAGAGGAAAAAATCATTCTTTTCATTGGTGAAAGCATCTTGGAGGGTAAGTCTCCACCTTTATTTGTTCCTTTTCCTTTCTTCTTCAAGTTCCATGATTAGTTTAAGGTCCATTAATGGTGGGTGAAAATCCTAGAACCCTAGAATTAGTAAACCCTTAAATAATTGGTGGGTTGTTGATTTTATTGTTGATTAATCATCTAGGAGTATAGATTATCACTTTCTAGGAAAGGAATTTGATTTCTTATGGTTGAAATTGCATTTTAAGACTTAGGGTTCTAATAAAAATTGAAGCTTTGTTCTAAAATCTGTTGGAAAGGGTAAAATTGATTAGAAACCCATGAATTGATGGTTAATGATTGTAGAGATAGAAGTTATGATAAATTCACAATTAAAGGATGTTTGCATCCATTTAAAAGGGTAGAAGTAAGTGGGTCTTCTTCCCCAAATTGTTGTTCTTGTTTAAACACATGGTTTTTTGTTTACTTAGCATCATATTATTAGACTTTTACCATTATAAGGCACTTCGAAAATAAAAGACTCGTGTGGAGTAGTTCGTGGTTCCTGTTCTGCATTCGAGGTAGGTTATGACTTACTTTAGTAAGACTTTGATTAGCGAAACATATGTATTGTGTAGAATTGACGGGAGAAATCATGATTAGGTCTTCGGACATGGTGTTTTGGTTGGATATTAGCTAGGTTGGTTTAACTTCTGATTTTATAGGCTCGTCCCCATTACTTTATGTATTGAAATATGAGGTGTAGTTGTATTCATACTGTGGTGATTCGGGATGGATTTCTATTAGGTTTATTGTTGTTGATAGTGGCTAGTTACCCTGTTATTGTGATTAGACTTATTACCTAAATTGTCGTGTTGTACTCAATTCTCTCTTATTGTGACACATATCATCAAAGAAAGGAAGGATACTGAGTTTAGACCTGAATTGTGATTTATATATTTATGATAGTAGGTAGATGAACACTTGATGTATGATTTACTGTTGATGATAACATATAGAAAAACGGAGCATCTTGGTGATACAAGACTTAGTTGGGAGGCGTACTTGTTATATGTGGAAGTAAAGAGGAACATAGACTCTTATGTTGGTTGAGACGGTTTGTATGATTCACTGCATGGTTGAGTTGATCCTAGTCTTGATATGACTTGTGGATTTGTGACTTGTACCTTCACTTTTGCTTTATTGGTTTGCATTGATTTACCATGTTTACACTCATTTATGCATTCATACACTCATACATGATGGAAATGGTTCGGAAATGATTCATGAAGACTTGTGGCATGATGCCTTATGTTAGACATGGATATTGCTAATTGTTCATAGTCCATACATACTAATTAACTGGAATACGTTGAGACATACATTGTGATGTGAAATTAGTGAAGAAGTTAATATAATATCTTGTTGAACTTGTGATACTATTTGATACATGGTACTTGATTAATTGATCATTGACAGTGATGTGACAGTGTTACTATACATATGAAAAGGCACATTTGATCGGGGGTGAGGATGTGTCCTAGTTGTGAGCTCATGGTCCAGAGTTCGTTCCGAAAATGAGAGGTACATGGATATGGCCCGCGTTCGAGGTTCGTTCCGAAGCGGAGGTTTATGCTCGGGTCCGAGGAGTGAGTCCGGAACAAGTGTTACATAGACACCATGGGTCCCTTGCAGGTCATGACTACTGAGCAATGACATCAGTTAGCATATGTGTATAGTTGGAGTGATTGGCCAATGCATTGCATTGCATTGCACTGCACATTATCATATTTTGCATTGCATATTATTACATTTTATTCTGCATTATTATATGCTCGTTGGGTTATGATTTTGATATGGATGTTGAATGCCTATTGTGATATCATTATGACTATTGACTGAGTTAAATTGTGGATTAGTGACTCTACCTAGGGATGGAACTTGGACTTGTGATTATTAGGTGAGATTGTTGAAACTTGACAGACTTGTGGTTTAGAAGCTTCATCTTAGGCTGTGACTCCGTTATGGGATATTCTGTGACTTGGATTTGAGTGTTAAGTTCTTATCTGTTTATCTTGTTGATTTTATACTTATATGCGTGAACTAATCTTAGTCGGCCTATGATGCTTACCGGTACATAGTGTTTGTACTGATACTACCTTGCTGCACCAATTTTGAGTGCAGATTGTGTTTCAGAGATTTCATCCAGATTACATCTCTAGCTTGAAGCTATTTTGCTCGATCAGATCCGAGGGTGAGCTTCTATCCATGCCATGCCACCTGAAGATCTCTCTTTCCAGATATCTATTTTTATTCCAGACATTCGTTGTAGTTATATTTGAGATATACTTCATTCTTTAGACATTGTTAGTTAGAGTCCTTGTACGATGACTTTCAGATCTTGGGATGTAATAGTTAGACTTCCACACTTGTATCGTTTATTATTTACGACTTGGTATACTATTTATTCATTCATATGTTCATTGATTGTTTAAGTATAATTGATTAAAGAAGTTAAAATTGGCTAGTGATTAAAGGGTTAACGGGTAAGGGTTCGCTTACTCGTGATAATAACGTAGGTACCCGCGCAATCGGTAATTTAGGTCTTGACACATGGTATTTCCACTAAATGCCTCCCTTGCTATTGACACCCGGGTTGTCTTTGTTGCCCATGCTATTCTTAGGGGAGTTAAGATGAATGGGCTTACCAAATATTGTGACATCATCCCTATTATCCTATTAGATATATACCGGGCTTTGGGAAAATGCTGCAACCATTATTACTATTTCTAGGGTTACAACCTCTTAGTCCAATGGTGGATACTTAAGCAGTTAGATAGGAGTGGTTTATCTACCCGCTGAGATCCGGCCATGAGAGAGGATGACTTGGGAGTCGCCACTATGCCTTGTGGGGTTCAAGATAAAATTGGATAGGCTCACATCTTCTCTAGACTGAGAGAAGAACATATCAGGTGGAGAGTACTTGATTTTCATTGCAGGACCATTTGTGTTAAGAGTTGTAGGCGTCCACATTTACCGCTTATGGGCATTAGGGGAATCAGGCCCTACACACCATTGAGAGTACTTAGACAGTTTGGTATGAGACAGGTTATTCCAAATGTGGGTGGGAGAGTTTGTACGAGATTATGAAGAAGGTCATATCGAAGGTATAAAAGATGCCCAGAAAGATTGGAAGAATGTGATAAAGGAAGATAAGTTGGATGAAAAACCAAACAATCCAAGTCATGATGAAAACCACTACGAGTGGCTTAGGGCTGAGCTAGCTGGTACTGCTAATCCAACACCGTATCTGTACAAATTTCTTGTAGATAGGGAAGCCGCGAATGCAATTCAGGTTAAAAGAATGAAACGACGGATGGAAGGAAGAAAAATGGATTATCAAGCAAAAACATAATATGACTAGGAGATAATTAAGAGTTTGACAGATGAGGCAGATGCCTCATTGAAGAGCTTGGAATGGCTCGACACTTTTGTTAAAAGAGCCATGGATACAGGGACGTCGTTGACTGACGATAAGAGGGGTCAATGGATTGGGACAGCATTGATGCTAGCCAATGTAGCTATTCTGACCGCCCTTTGAAGGGCCAAGAAGGCACGAGATTATAGAGAGCAGATTTCTGTACGAGGTGGGGACTTTTTCTGATTATTGCATTTACCTTAAAAGCCTTGTAATCCCACTTGGGAGAATATTATTAATGAGAAGCACTGGGATTTTTTTTTAGGAACAATACATTTGTTTTGACATATGGCACAATTCTGCTTCATACCTTAGTAGCCTCGGAGCAATGAGGTATAAGAAAGCGAATTATACATTGTCTACACTTGATATAACTGTTTTGTGTGAAAATCATATATATTGTTAAAACTCCTGATTGGTCCACATTGCGGACACTACCCAAAAGAAAAACCAATGAAATAACCCCCAAAACAAACTTCGCTCCACTTTTAAAAGGTTGATTTGCTAATAGGAAAGGGAGACTCCAGAAAGAATGAGTGCGACTTCTCCTTACGTTAACCTAGTCAGTGATGATGAGAACATGGAAGGGACAAGTGGGAAAAATTGACAGTGGGACGATAGTATGGCCCTGGCTCCTACTAAAATGAAAGAAGCTATCCAATGAGAAAATGAAAGAAGCAGAAATCCTCCTAGCTTATGTTAAGGAACTAACTATGCAACACCCTGCCAATCGAGTAAAACGGGGAAAGGCACCTGAAGCACCACTTAGGAGTTATGTCCCGCTCGGTCAACAAGAAGGGCTTGATCCCATATCGTATGGAGAGGGCGAATTACTTATCCCCAATCTGAAAGTCTATGGAGACCCGCGTGAATCGCAGCTATAGGAACCTCCAGTTTTGTGCACAATTATTCTTAAAGGCACAAGATCACATAATTGGGGTACGCCAGTAGAAATGTCAAAACAAGAACTCTTAGAGACTTTGGGGAGTTTTGGAGTATATGCGCAAAGCCCAAATCTATTGCCACCGTGTGCTCCTTCTATGATTTACAAGAAATGTCTCTACCACCGAAGTCAGTCGGGCCATACAGCCAATGAGCGTAGAGCATTGGAAAGGAAGCTTATCCAATAGATTGACCAAGGGAGAATTAGCCAACTATGGGGCCCCCACTCTTTTCTAACTCATGTCCAAGGAAGAAATTATCCAGAAAAGATATCAAAGGTTAGGTTTTGGAAGAGCGACTTCTCTAAATTCGAGGAGTCATATGCCAGTATTCACTCCCTACTGTGTAGCTTGAAGAAGATTAGAGCAGTGCCACAAACCTATCAAGGTCACCCAGGATCTCCAAGAGAAAGGGTTTACGTGTATCGCCATATCCGCCCTAGCCATGACATTGAGGAATGCGTAGATTTCAAGCTTGAATTGGAACGCCTCGTGAATGAAGGCCATGTTTGGATTGTTGCGGGAAGACAAGGATAGAAGATAGAGATGAAGAAGACAATAAAGACCCGCTTAGTATGGTTGGGTAGAAAAAACATAAGTATTCCTTTACTGCTTTCAATAAGATAGGATATCCTTTTCCCTTTTTATGTAAATGGAACCACGCCGACCTGATGTCCCATTGGGGATACGTGGGAAGCCTACTTAAGGCCTGGTCAGGGTAGAAAACTAAGTAGCATGAGAAAAGACCTTTTCTATGTATGCCTGAACTACGGATGGACCTGATTTCCCTTTGGTGGGATACGTAGGCAGTCTATTTAAGACTCGGTCCTTTTATAATAAAAAATTAAAATCCCCTTAGTACAGGATGGGTAGAAGGAAATCAACCATGAAGACCATTTGCTCTAAAATCAATATTCCTAAAAACACAAAAAGACCAAAATACCTTTGGAATGTGACTCAGTCAAGAGTTGAAATAAAAAAAAATGAATCTATGTGCTATAAACTGTAAACAACGTGATATCTTGTGTTTCGTGCTTAAATCTAATGCTAACTTGGGAGCTTTTGAGTTGTTTTCTCTTATAGACAGGGGTCGATTCACTGGCACCAGTTAATCGATCAAAAGCTGTCGCAACGTCCTTAAATCCTCAAGAAGAAAACATGCCTTAAACTTTGCCACCGAACAGAACTGCTTTAGTCGAGGGTACCCTAACAGCTGACATAGCTGGAATGCCTTTAGAAGAGGCTATTAACCTATTGATGAGGCAATTGGCTAAAGCTAGAGAGGAAGCAGCCCGCCTGAGTGCCAAAAAGGAAAATGCTACTAATGTTGAGGCTAGAAGACCTCCACCTATTTTCCAAAATATGGACTTACCAATTCCCGACCATTTCCCACAAACCCAGACTGGGGCTACTTTTCAAAATCCACTGCGCCAAAATATCACCCATGTGGGGAATTCCTCCCACCAAACACCCGCTCAGGCTACAAACACAAATTCTTATCAAACCCCTCGGGCAACAGGAGCTCCTGTGATCCATCCCGTACAACCGAATGTCACTTTTCAAGACCATGTCACCCGTATTGACTCTTTTCCAGAACTAGAAAACATGGAAATGTTCTTTGAAGCAAGAATAGACAAGTTCGAGAAGGAAATGGGGAAGAAATTATTGAACTAGAATATGGCTCTAAAAAGAAAGAAGGGCTAAGATACTATGATTTGTGCATACATCCAGACCTTGGTCTACTAGAAGGCTTCAAAATTCCCAAATTTGACCATTTCAATGGGTCGGGAAATCCCAGATCTCACCTGAGAGCTTATTGCGACCAGCTAGTCGAAAATGGCGGAAATGAAGCTTTGCTCATAAGGTTATTCAGTCGAAGTCTGTCAGGAACAACCATGGAATGGTTTATCTCACAAGACATCAGTTGATGGAAGACATGGGAAGAGATGGCAAATTCATTCATGGAAAAATTCCTCTTCAATATGGAAAATGTGCCCGATCGCTTCTCATTGGAGAAAATTAGTTAGAAATTGACGGAAACCTACAGAGAATATGCCAGTTACTGGAGAGATAAGGCGGCATGTGTGCATCCACCTATGACTGAAGCTGAGCTTGTAGCTGCATTTATACCGCACTAAGAAGCTGATTATTTTGACAAAATGATAACTATGAAAGGGAGTTCCTTTGCATATTTAGTCGATGTTGGGGAAGATATCGAAGATGGCCTCAAGACCGGTAGGATTGTTAGTGTACTAAACAAATCAGGTGCGTTTGGTACCGCAGGTGGCAAAAAGATGAGAGAAGATATAACCTATGTTTCTAGGACTACTAGCCCAAAAAGTCGAGGAAAGGATATAACCCACAAAAATCAAGATAACTACCAATCACCTCCTCCAACCTACTATATAGCTAGTTAACCCAGTATAGCCCAATGACTGTGTGCTACGCACAGCCTGGCTACCAAGCTCTACGACCAAATTACCGAATGTCAGCACCCAATAACCAAGCTCCACAAAATCAAACTTTCCAAAACCAGCCTCCACTAACAAACTATGAGACACCCCAAAAGAAACCTATGAGAGTATTCACTCCTTTACCAGAATCAAGGGCTAGTTTGTTTGCCAAACTAAGAGATACTAGTTGAATGAATGTTGTTCTGCCAAAACCTGCTAACCCCAAAGATCGATGGTACATGCCAGATTTCACTTGCGCCTATCATTCTAACCAAGTTAGCCATACTACTGAATATTGCATAAACTTGAGGCACAAGCTACAAGATATGATTGACAATTATAAACATATCTTAGAACCAACACCTCTAAATGTGGACACAAATCCTCTCCTGAAGTATGGAGGGAATCAAATTCATATGATAGAAAGAGGTGATGAATGGGAAGAGAGCCCTACAATAATTCGTCTAGATATTGAAAGGTTGGAAAGCATTGTCCCCTCATTGTCTTTACAAGAGCGAAAAGAAGTGTTAAACCCTTTGAAAAAGAAATCTGAGACATCTGTTGCAGCCAAGAAAGAGCCTTTTGTGCTCAAATATCCCTCAAAAGTCGCTCACATTCAGAATGAGCCGTTCATACTCAAAACATCAGGACCAGTTGAGAACACACCTTTTGTGATCAAACCACTACACCTGATAATGGTCAATAAAGGAAAAGAGATAGCTGTTGTGGTTCAGGGTATGACTAGGTTTGGAAGGTGGTATGCTCTAGAAGAGCCTGTACTCAAAGCGCCACATCGCAAAAACCCTCAGAAAAAACCAATCACTGAAGGCGAAGCTGAAAACTTTTGGAGGCAAATGCCAGTCAAGGATTATTCGATTGTTGAACACCTGCATAAGACTCGTGCCAGGATATCCGTAATGTCATTATTACTCAGTTCATCTCAACATCTCTTAGTCTTGATGAAAGCTTTGGATGAAGTCCAGGTACCCGCCGGCACTACAAGTGAGATATTGGTCGAGATTGCAGGGTATGTTGTACGAGCGCATAGGCTATCATTTTCTGATAACGAATTACCAAGAGAGGGTAAGACCCACAATAAGGCCTTGCATATAACAGTCAAATGCCGCGATAAGATTATCCCTCAAGTGTTGATTGATGGAGGGGATATGTTGAATGTATGCCTGTGACAACTTTGAAACGCCCTGTGACGACTTTGAAACAACTTGGGTATTATGTTGGCAAAATCCGCCAGAGTCAAACAAATGTAACGCAACTAATGACCCAATTGGGGAAATAGATATACATATGCAAATGGGTCCCGCAGAGTTCGTAGTAAAGTGGGCTTGAGCCCAGGAAAGGTCTGGGAAGGAACCTACAGGGAATTAAAGAACCAGTGAGTATTAAAAATGGGAAATATCAATTTGGAGTTGGATACGAGCCATGTGAGACAGAAGAGGAAGAAGCAGAACAGGGACCGAAAGGTCCCGTTGAAATGAGAAAGCCATTCCCTCATCTATACCATTCCTTCACAGTATGCTTATTGAATCACAATAGGAAAGATCCAGAAGAGGGTTTAAGGACGTTATTTTGGAAAGAATAATGTGCAGCCATCATTGAAGAATGCTTTGAAGCATTGGAGATTCGTCGTGTTGAGCCAGGGAAACAATAAGTGGATGAGCTTCTACCCCGTTGTTCACTCTGCGATAGAAAAAACACTCACTTTCAGAAAAAACAGAAAACGTCGGCTTTGAGGCTCGGCTTATTGCCTTTTCATGTTTTCTTATTACGTGTTGTTTAATAACGAAAATGGCTCGATGTTCCATTCCGAGTCAGGACCACAGTTTGTATCACTTTTCTAAATTTCAATGAAAACGCCTCAACGTTTACAGTAAGACAAAATTGCTTTTGCTTGATTGATAACAATGTTATTTTATTTTACAGTAATAATACATAGGCAACAAATAATGTCATGACATGTTACAAAACAAGTAAAAACGACGACGAACAAAACAACGATTAGGAAGAAGAGATAACTGAACCAAAGGGGTTGATAGATGTCGAAGAAGAATACGAGAACAAACCAATGCAAAATCTAGAGGAAACAGGGGCAGTTAATCTACAAAATGAGGAATTAGTTCGGGAAACTAGAATAAGTGTGCATTTGATAGAAATTGAGAAAGAAGGGTATTGGAGTTTGTTAAAAGAATATGAAGATATTTTCGCTTGGTCATACGCCGATATGCCGGGTTTGAGTATGAACATTGTTTCCCATAGGTTGGCAATCCTTGAAGGATTTGTCCCGGTAAAATAGAAAATCAGGCAGCTAAAGCTTGATGTCAGCATTCGAATTAAAGAAGAAGTAGAAAAACAGATTTAGTCAAGAGTGGTTGAAGTGACACCATACCCGACATGGTTAGCAAACATAGTCCCGGTACCAAACAAAGATGGCAAAATAAGGATCTGGGTGGACTATCGTGATCTTAACCGCGCTAGCCCAAAGGATAAGTTCCCGCTCCCAAACATTCACATACTTATTGACAACTGCGCCAAGCATGAGGTGCAATCTTTTATGGATTATTAAGCGGGCTATCATCAGCTACTGATGGATGAAGAAGATGCTCAAAAGACGACATTCATCACACCATGGGGAGTATATCATTACCGGGTAATGCATTTTGGGCTCAAGAATACTGGTGCTATTTACATAAGGGCGATGACCGCCATTTTTCATGATATGATACATAGAGAGATTGTGGTATATGTGGACGACGTCGTCATCAAGTCTCGAGTGGGTGAGGACCACCTTGAACATTTGAGAAAAAATCTTCGACAGACTCCGCAAGTACGATTTGAAGTTGAATCCTGAAAAATGCGCATTTAGAATGCCTGTCGGAAAGTTACTAGGGTTCATAGTCAGTCGTCGTGGCATCGAATTGGATCCCACTAAGATCAAAGCAATCCAAGAACTCCCACCCCCAAGAATGATGAAAGAGGTCATGCGTTTCTTAGGAAGGTTGAATTACATTGGACGTTTCAACGCTCAGTCCACAGTAATCATAGAACCAATTCTCAAACTCCTCAAGAAAGATGCTCCAACTAAATGGACGGAGGACTGTCAGAAAGTCTTTGACACAATTAAGAAATAGATACCTATCAAATCCACCCATTTTGGTCCCGCCAAGATCGGGAAGTCCTTTGTTATTGTACATGTCAGTATCAGAAAATGTTTTTAGGTGTGTTGGCACAAAATGACAAAATAGGCAAGAAAGAGAGAGCCATCTAATACATCAGTAAGAAGTTCACACCATGTGAATCCAAATATTCTTTGGTGGAAAAGAGGTGTTGTGCTCTGACATGGGTGTCTCAGAAATTAAGACATTATATGGCTGCATACACGACTCCTCTGATTTCAATAATGGACCCCCTAAGGTACATCTTTTGCCAACCTATGCTGATAGGGAAGTTGTCCAAATGGAAAATGCTATTAAGTGAGTTCAACATTCAATACATCGCACATAAAGCAGTTAAGGGGCATGCATTAGCAGATTTACTGGAAAGAAGCCCAGTGGATGACAACCCCGTACCTTTGTGGACTTACTTCCCAGATGAAGAAATAATGACAATCGAAGGTAAAGAAAATGAAGATAAACTAGGCTGGAAAGTATACTTTGATGGAGCGGTCAACTTTAAAGGATCAAGAATTGGAGCCTTTTTGGTTTCAGACTCAGGCCAGCACTATCCAGTAGCCGTCAAGCTAAACGTCAGTTGCACCAACAACATGGCTGAATACGAAGCATGTATCTTGGGTCTACGTTTAGCTCTCGACATGGATGTAAGAGCTCTTCAGGTAATTGGTTACTTGGATCTGTTAATTCATCAGGTTTTGGGAGAATGGGCCACCAAAAACGAGAAGATCATACCGTACGTTGGACTTGTGCAAGGATTAGCAGATCATTTCCAGGAAGTCAAGTTCAAGCATATACAAAGAACACATAATGAGTTTGCTGATGCATTGGCAACAATAGCATCCATGATTTAGCATCCTGACAGTAGGTACATTGATCATATCAAAGTTGAAATCAGAGATTGATTGGCTCACCGTGCTTTTGTAGAGGCAGAGACTGATTGAAAACCTTGGTACGTTGACATTAAAATGCTCATGGAGAAAGGAGAATATCCCGAAGGAATCACCATCAATCAGAAGAAGACCATCAGAAAATTGGCGAATGGTTTCTTCCTCAACCAGAATGTTCTATACAAAAGAACCCCAGATTTGGGATTGCAAAAAGTACTATCAGGAGGAGCAGTGGTACTTGCTGAGATGGATGGTCAAGAGTGTCCAAGGGCAATCAATTCAGATGCCATCAATAGATACTACGTGTGAAGAAGAAGATGACTACGAAGATTTAGAGTTTTTACAGTTTATGTTACTTTAATTGCATTTCCTTGCTTGTAATTTTGCATTTTTCTTAGAACAAACCAAATCCAAAGTATGTACGAACTACGCGAGGACCTGATGTATAAAGTTTTCGAAAGGGATTAAAAAATTTCACAAGTGAAGATCAAGAAGAAGAAGAAGAAGAGACGGAAGACCTTGTGTTGAGTAACTAATGTCATGACATTAAGAGGGAGTGTATAAAATATATTGTTTTCGAAATGTATATAATATACCAAATATACATATGTGTTTTCTAACATCATTGTCCAATTTTTTTTTCAACTTTGTTAAAAAATAAAAGATTTTTTAAGGAAATTGAGCATTCCTTCATGTAGAAGTGTGAACAGACGAAGCCCATGTGCAGGAAGAGCAGTCGACCATATAGGAAACTGACACATTTTTCTGTGGATGCAGGAACAAACAGGCATGGATGCTTTTACACTATCTTGTTTGCTAAGATATTTAAAATAGGATAACGACAACAAGCCGAGTGAAGAAGAAGCTTCAAGCAATAGCGACACAGAAGTGTATACAAAAAGGTAACGAAATCCTCAGTAAAGTTGGCTTTACGCTAATAAGTTTTTTCATTTTGTAGATCATAAAGATTTCTAGGAGAGAAAATTTTAAGACTACTGAAAGATATAATCATGGTACCGAAAGCCTAGTCTCCACTAAATAGTATTGTGTCAAGGTATTGAGACCCCGGCCTAGACGTCCCATGGATTTCCTTGATACATTGACTGATTAGATGTGTTGAAAATCTACAATTTGTAGAAGACATGTTGATATCGATATTGAAATATCGTATTCACAATCGCGTCTAGTCCTTTCGGAAGATGTTAACCTTGTCGACGGGCGGGTATTCTTCCCCGGAGTCAAAAAAGGAAGGTGTCAGTCTTTCCACAGAGGTAAGCTTCATTCCTAAAGATGACAATATGGATTAAACGACTACGTGCCGAAGGGGCTGAGTCGTCATCACATATATAGCCAAAAATAGGTAGCATAATTTCGAGGTTGATGTCCACAATCATTGAAATACCAATGTGATTCCTACATCAAGATTTGTGGTCGCTACTACGGTTTATTTCAAGTTAACGTAATCCTAGTTCAGGAATAGTGGTAGTCATGAGAAAAGGCTCCGCACTTGAGTATGCAATAGTTAACTTGAATATTTTGACTAAATGTTGTAATTCTGGACATAAAGGTTAGTAGTCGTCATGAAAGGAATATGATACCGCACTCTGGTGTGCGGTCTTCATTTGGGTATTTTTTTACTATAAGTGATGTAGTCCCAAACTGGTATACCGCAGACTTCATATGAGGATAACGATGCAGACGACACCAGATTTTCGACAGTCACCGCAGTGTGTGAAAATGATGTGAGTCCAAATTTCTAGGGGTAACGAATGTCATAAGAAATAAAAATGATCCCGCACTTTAAAACATGGCTTTCATTAATAGCATCTTGCTTACGAAAACGACAACCGGACAGGGGTGTGAAGGTTTCGCAAGAATGCGATATAGCCTGACCCAGATCCTAGCGGAAGTTATCATTGAACAATGAAAACATCTGAAAATGACGAGAAAGAGCCAGCAAAAGTGTCGTGATCATTATCCGAGGTAGTCAAAAATTTATTTTTCAAAAAAAAAAAATACACAAAAGCACACACTTACAGGAAAAGAAGAAAAGACAGATGAACACTCGCTAAGAGCCAGATAAATGACAAAAACTGACGGAGTTAACCTTTAAAGCAGATGGCAAGAATTCCGCACAGGTATGACATTTACGATAAAGATAAAAAATTTCAAATCACTAACAAGTAGGACTTGGCACATGGAGATGGCTAAAAGTTACCGAGATAGGAGCAAAAGAACCAGACTCAAGACATGCAGAGCAAACGTGGAACTCTTCTTGGGAAACCGGTCAAACACTGTGTACGATAGTCAAGCTTTCTACACCGATATTGAAACATCACTTCAAGCAACTGCACTCATAAATCTTTTTGAAAACCTCTTCTGGTCGATTTTTTCACCGGAAATGGTCAAATGGATACCCACATAAAGGGATATCCCTTTTTGGGCTATCGAGTCAAACTATAATTGCCCTGATTCCCAAAGCCAGGGATATGTAGGCTACTCAAAATTCGAGGCTCGGCCATATTCCTATAATTATCTCGAGACACCTCGAGGTAGTTTAAAGAAAACTCTTTACTTTCATAGTCCTCATAGAATCAGAACTACAAATGGCCTGAATTCTCATGTAACCCGAGATATGTAGGAAGCCCAGAAACCGGGGTCAGGCCATACTTTCGAAATTTTGCGCAAAAAGGGCTGTAATTTCTATTATTCGGTAAAAATTAGGTTTGTCAAATTCATAGCTCAAGGATGGCCTTGCCATCCTCAAACTCCGAAGGGGAAATTGTTGACACCTAATTTTCACCTCATAAGATGCGTATTTTAATTTTTCAAAATTCCCGAGTCAAAGACAGAGCAAGGACGCACCCTCAAAAATTAAAATTTCAAAATCCCGAGAAAATTGTAAAAATTGACATTTAATTATTACTCAGTAAAAATTGACAATTGTAAGAAAATTATGAGTTATTTACTTTCATAAATATAATTCAAAAAGGAAATACATATCCCGCTCTGTTTAACTCGGGAAAATTGTTAATCAAGACGACGTATAAACTACAACCCATTTTGACCGCATTTTTCATATTTTTGAATTATATCAATATTGGGCTCGTTTGAAGCTCGTATTTTAAAATGACGTATTATAATTTTTATTTCGTCAAAATATTATTTTACGAGGGCGTTTTAAGCTAATTAACTTAAACTATGTGCTATATTTTCAAAATATGTGTTATATTTTATAAATGGGAGGGACTAAATAATATAATTACCCCCCCCCCCCCCCCCCCCTCCCACCCCATTTATTTCTTGTCTTTTTACGCGTCATTTTTGTTTACCCTAAACAGTCCCTTTCTCTCTCTTTGATAGAACCCGATGGCGGCGCTAGGGTTTCCACCACTGGCCACTGCCCCTCCACCGTGTTTCCACCCTTTTTTAGCCTAAATCGGGCATTTCCCCACCCCTTGTTTTGGTGTGGGATGCCATGGGCGAGCCATTAAGTCTTTAGCCATCTTGTGCTACCACACCACCCCAAAAGGCAGTGTGTGGTGAATTGATCGAAGGCTATGAAACCTCTCTTTGTATTGTGTCAGTTACGTGTACACCTTGGATGAGATTTTAACGGTCCTATTTGTTTGTTGTTGGTATGATTTTTTTGTTTTGTGTGTGCTGGCGTACAATTCGCCATCTGGTATGTACGATTTGATTTCGTTTTGTTATTCCTTGTATAATTTGCTAAAAATTAGGGATTTTAGTACGATTTAGTATGATGTACTGTATTTATTTTGTCATTAATTGTTTGAATTTGATTTTTGTGATCAGGTTGGGAATTTAGGGGGGAAATTCGGTTAGGAAAACCTAGAACCTTCCATTTTTATCCCTAAATTTATTTTGCATGTTATAAATAGAAAGAGTGTGTGATAATTTAGGGGGGGCTGATACTACTCGTCTGCCAGGGTTTTGAGTTTCTTCATCATAATTTGTCTAAAACTCTACCTATACTACCAAGTTTATATAGATACTACAATATACTACTATAATATATAAGGTGTTACTCGAACATACTATAGGATATATTTTGAAAATCACGAAGAAAAAGACTTTGCAAAAGGTTTTTGAGTGATTGTTGTTGAAGAACATTTATTCAATCTCTCCATTTGATCTTTGGGTTGCCTTTGCAAGAGGTAATATCCATATACCACTCTTTATTCAATTTCAATCTTCATATGAGTTTAAATAACTGCATTGTTTTTTAAATATGTGCTTTGAAACTTTATTTCACTTATTTGAATACATTTCTGCCTGAGTTTAGTTGATAATATAGTGTTGATGATGTTTAAATTGCTATAATGTGACTGATTTTGCTTTTGAATCATGTTTGAGGTTTTATTTATTTGTTTTCCTTCTGGAATTTTGGAACTTAAAGATAGGATATAAAGGATTGTGTTTAGAGTTCAGTCCTGTTGTATTAAGTTGTTTGAGGTTCCAGCTTTTGTTATGTGGTACTGTTTCATTAGAAATTTAGGTATTTGGTCTTATTCTTGTTGATTTCTGTTCATTATGTTACGAGGATGATCCTGTCTGTTAATCATGGATTGATTTTGTCTATTAGTTTGCTTTTTTGACATGGTTTTTGGTCCCAAATGTGGCCTTAGGTTGGCTTCATTATAAAAGAGCTTGAATCTTTTTTTTTTTTTTTTAGAAATCTGTTAAGTCTAAGTTTTAGAGGATACATTTGATCACTTTCCATCTTTGTTGGTCCTGAATCACTCTTAATAATCTGACATCTTTTGAAAGGGTAACTTAAGGCTCTGAAACCTTCTTGTTAGTTGAATCTTTTTGAAGTCTTAAATATTACTCCTAAACCGGTGTATATTTCTAATATTTACCTAGAAACAACTTAAAAAGGAAAGAATGAGGGTATTTTTCTTAAACTGTTATGTATAAGTCTCAATCTTGTAATAACTTGTCTTTTTTTTTTTACTAGTCATTCATCTAGATTATCATGAAAACTGTTTATGTCTTGGTTTAGAATTTGAAGTGTTAAATAGGCAGACTTCATGTACTCTTGTTGTTGAATATGTAGAAGTATAAAAAAGGGTTTAAACTGAACCTAGAAAGTAAAAAATGGAACTTAGTATTAGCTCAGTTTCTTGTCCTTTCCCTCTAAATGGTTGATTCTTGGAGACTTGTTCGTCAATTAAAATCTCTTTTCTGAAACTGTGTTATGAGTTGATTAAGATTTTGAGCCCCGTTGAGCTTACAGTCATGCTACAACAAAGAATAAAATTTTCTTTTAAAAAACAAATAGGGTGCTTGCCTGCTTATACTTTCCTTGCTAGTTGTTTGTAATTGCAGACCTATATATGCATATGGTTTTTACTCTTTCTTGTGTTGTTTAGCCTAAGTATGATGTCTTTGAGACCTAGGATAGTTTCATGCTCCTTTGACATGATTTCTGAGAGTTCTGAATACCCTTGTGGATCCTATCTTTGTTGTGTTATTCATTGGATGTTGCCCACACTTTTCTTTACCTATGTTTGTTCCTCTTTGCCAACTGTTGAACCATGCTATATCTAGTATCTCACTTCCAGCCTAGGATAGCATTCATACACCTATGGTGAATCTTCATAGACTTCCACTTGTACATGTGGTTCTTTTTGTGTAAATTCAGGAAATAGAACAAGCTTATAGGGTCCTGGAGACTCTGTTGATAGCTTGCTATACTTACTATGTGCTAGGGTGATTTTAGGGACTTGAAATGGTTAGAAGTTGATCATCATAGACCTTGACTAAAACTTGGAATACTTGCTAAGCTTGCAGACCTGTGTAGCTAGTGTTTGAATTTGCTTAAGGTTACAGCTAGTTTAAAATGGCTAAAAACATTGTTGTTGATCTTGTCTTGATTATTCTGCGTGTCCAATAAAGATCCTGCTTAATCCTGCATTGGTGTTTAGACCTATCTATTTAATTCTGGGATTGAAACTAAGTTAAAATTGTCATGTTAAAGCTCTGCAATATTCCCTACAAGACTAGATACGTGCTAAAGTGATCCTAAGTGATTATTTGTGACCTTTGCAGCTTAAGAGGGGATTAAAACTAGAACTTAAGAGCCTGAAAAAATAGCACAAATCTGTGATATGACCCAGACTTGCTTAAGTTAACATTCGTTTAGGAGAAACCACTTTAGACGTGTTAGTTGATTCTGTGACCCTTTGTTGACATGAATGAAACTAAAAAAAATGATTTTTGCCATTTGTTAACTGAATAATGATCTAGAAGAAGAATTCCTGAAAACCATTTGGAATTACATGCTTTGATTAAGACTGGACTAGTCACTTGTTTGTTTGTCTGTTTGCCTTGTCTTGTCATTTTTTAACTTTGCTGGGCATAGGAAGATAAAAAATGATCTGTCCTAAACATGTTTAATGAATTTGAGACTTTCTAGGGGGAAAATTGGTTAAAACCTAGATTTTGTGTGCATTTTTTGGCTTCATTTCTGGGAACTCGTGTAGGATCTATGCCTTTTATTGTTTGCTTATTTGACTTGGTGTGACATGATCTTCCCCTAATGTTTCTCTGTATTGTTGTTGTTTGCCCCCTATCACCATAAATCCTCTATGGTTTCTATGTTCCTACTGTTGTGGGTTCTGTGTGTTACACCCCGTAATTTGGTACGTTGAAACTCGTAGGTGTTGGCTATTTTAAGTATGGAAATTGGAGTTATCTCCAAGGATACATGAGATTGGATGCATTTATTTTATGTTTATGAGGGTTTATGTTCATATAATAAGCTGCGGAAGGATTGGAGGGCAAGTGAATCAAGAAAATTAAGTTTGTTGGATTTTGGAGGAAATAGGAGGGGCAATTTTGGCCCTACTTGAGGAAGGAATATCTTATGGTATACGAGGAATTTTGAAGTTTAATAAAAGCCTTAATTGAAGTTCGGGGATTCTAGTTTCCAACGCAACAAACCGCGTGTCGATCTGACATCGCAATAGAGAATTATGAGCATTTTAAGATGGACTGCCAGTATAAGGCTTAACACTGCGTGAACGCGCCCCAAGGCAGCGCGAACGCGCAGAAGGGCTTTAGAGTCGGTGGCAACCGACTCGAATCCACTATATAGGGGGTCAAATCCCATTTTTCTCCACCAAATATTTCCTAAATATTCCAGAATGTTCAGCAAGCATATGTGTTACACGTCTGAGATTTCGGACTTATTGCATTTCAGATTAGACTAATGCGAGCTTAAGTTTAACATGAAGTCCCTATGATATTAAGGAGAGTATTTGATAGTCTTAAGTGCGTACTATAAGATTTTGAAGTTATATGAATATGTGAAACTAAGTTCGTTGAAGATAGTGAAGTGTAAGTTATGTTTGAGAAGGTTTCGTAGAAATTGAGTTAATATTTATTTAATAGTGTCTTGAGGAAGAGCTGTAGGGCCTCTTAGATGGTTAATGAAATGTTCTACAAGTGCCAAGAAGGACCTATAAGGATTGGAGGCCAAACAAATCGAAACGAGTGACTTATCGGATAGGGTCACTTTGACGGACCATTTGATGGACCATAGGATATTTGACGGCCCGTCAAATGGTGGAGCACCACTGTATAACGATTACAGTGAGCTGTGCAAAGCTGGGCAGTTTGACGGTTCACTTTGACGGACTGTATAAATTTTGACGGTCCGTTAAAATGGGCGCAGAATTGCCGTGGGGTTTTTAAGTCACCCTTTATATATTTCGTCCCACTTCATTTAGACCCACTATTTCCCCAAAATAGATCCTTGAGCTCACCAAAGCCCTCTCTCTAGGTCTATAAACTAATCCAAGCCAAAACCCAAGAAAATCTAAAAGAATTAAGAAGTTCAAGTGCTAAGAAGCTTGCTAGGGCTTGTGGAGCTCATGTTTTCATTGGGTGTTGATGTTAGGGTTTTTCACTTTGGTGGAGTAAGTTGATTCAAGACTTGTTCTTTTGAGATTAAGGTAAGTTTTTACATCTTCTACATATGGTTGAGGTTGTTTGATTGTTATACCATGTGGGTAAAGGAAGAAAAATGAAAATGGAGTTCAAGTAGGAATTTGAGGATATTTTGAGCTATATGTTAACTTGAATTTATATTCTTGGCATGTTATGAGTATAATCTTGTCGTGGTGAGTCTAATGATGTTGAGGAAGTATTGTATGTAAGTGTATATGAAGTGTGTTGAGATTATTATTATTAGTGATCTTGAAAGGAGTTGTGGAGATTGAATGATGCTTAACTTGAATGAAGTCTCTTGATTGTGGTATTTTTGATAATGTCATTGTTGATTGGGAGTTGTTTTGGAATTTGGTAGAAGTAGATGAAATAGGGGAAATGCTGCCCAATTTCCGTTAGCGCATGAACTATTCTAGTTTGAATTTAAGAGTGTCTCAAAGACTTAACCATGGTATGAATCCTTTTAGATATAGATTTATTGGGCTTTGGAGTTGAATGTTAAGTAGTTAAGAAGACATAAAGATATGTAAGGCTAACCCTTCTTTCTTAAGGCACGATCCCATTAATGTATACCTTCATGTGAAATCCATAGTATCTTCCATGATGATTTCATTCCTAGAATCACTAAAGCTCATGATCTTGATATTCTCACGATACCATTGGTCCCATCCTATGATAGTGGATCCTCTAAGGAAGGATATAATGAAAATGATGGTGATGATGATGATGTTGAGGACATGTATGTACTCCTATATATATATATATATATATATATATATATATATATATATATATATATATTAAAATATGACTACTAAGAACACCAAGTTTATATGGTCGGGTATGATATCTATCGTGCGCACACCACTGCAGTTGGGTACGGATGACACTGAGCCTTGGTAGGGCCAGGTATGTATAACACCGAACCTTATCATGGTCGGGTATGTAAGACACCGAACCTCTATGGTCGGGTATGATACTACTATATGTATAAATGTGTGAAATGGAAGTTTCCCATTAGAAAGAGGGTAAGTAAATATGATGAACGTCGCTAGAGGTATAAATGGCTCTTTCATTCCATGACTTTTCTATCTTATGTTATTTCTCATGCTTCCATTATGTTGTTGATTATACTTTACATACTCAGTACATTATTCGTACTGACGTCCTTTTGTTTGTGGACGCTGCGTCATGCCCGCTGGTAGACAGGGAAATAGAATTGACCCATAGACTACTTGTTCAGAGACTGCATAGAGGAGCTCCATTTGATTCAGAGCTGCAGCTGTTAGTACTATTTTGTTGTGTATATGTATGGGCATGGCGGGGCCCTGTCCCATCCTAATGAAGATATTCATACTCTTCTTAGAGGCTCGTAGACAGTCATGTATAGTAGATGTCTTTTTCCTTGTCAGCTCACGTTTTGGTATATTATTTTGTTAGCCTTGTCGGCTTGGGTATATGTGTAAGGGCATAGTTTTTTATGTTGACATATAAAGGTGTTTTAGCCGTTGAGAATGGGATTATTGAGGAATAGAATTGTTAATAGGCCATGTGGTCCACCTAGAGATGAATGTGAATGTACGATGAGAGGTGCCCAGTGGGTTAGCTCCGAGTGCCTGTCATGGCCCTCCGGTTGGGTCATGACAATATGAGAGCTTATATACACCATAAAATTGAGGATTTTGAGTAATTTTGAGTGACGGAGTATTAATCGAGGCCGAACAGCGTGTAATCGCGATTATAGTTCGTTTTGTGTTGGAGTTGGGTTGGACTCAAATTAAATATTGGAGATCTTGCTACTTTAGTAAAGATAAGGTATGAATCTCCCTTCATTAATATTGATTTAGGAATGATTACGAGAATAAGAGTTATAATTATTGTGGTGGTGTTGTTGGCTTATGGATTGAAGTTTGAAGAGAGTTTTGGATGAAAATATACATATTTATCTTATAGAATATTGATGATATTGTTGTTATTGTTTGGGAGTTGTTTTGGTATTTGGAGGAAGTAAAGAATCTAAGGGAAATGCTGCCCAAATTTTCGCAACCCAAATTAGTCTTCGATAACTAGTACGAATAAGTTGATGGGAAAGTATGATTAAAGATATATTTTTCGTTATATATAGGTTTGGGTGAAAGGCAGGCACCGAAATAAATTATTCCTTGAGTGGTAGCTTGGCGAATAAAGTGTGTAAGGTGTTCGTTTCTCTCTCTTTCCTTGGCACGAATCCAACTAGAGCATGAATATGAGCGTTCCATAATAAAATCACTCCATTCCTATGTCATATAGCTCAACTCTTAATGTCTTAGTTATTTGATTGATTCTTGGTAAATTATTATGTTTTTCATCGTTAAGTTATTTCTTTTGATTCGACACGAATTCCATGATATAAATCAGAGGTTACCGACCTTTTGTCACTCCGGTAAAGTTGTAGCTTTCATGCATACTATTTACATTATGTATATGTATCATATTATATTTATGGATCAGGCGGTACGTTCCTCCACACTACTATATTATATTTATGGATCGGGCGGTACGTTCCTCGGCACTAACATATTATATTTATGGATCGGGTCGTACGTTCCTCGGCACTAACATGTGATATATATGAATCGAGCCATACGTCCCTCGGCACTAACATTTATGGATCGGGTTGCACGTTCCGCAACACTAACACTTATATGATATATATAAATATGCTTACTTACATATGATTTTTAAGATTCATGCATTACATATTGTAAGTTCTCAGATGACAGGTTGCCTCTACTCTATTTATATTTTCGTCCTACTTATGTTATTGCTTCCAGCCTTACATACTCAGTGCTTTATCCTTACTGACATCCTATTACATGGGACGCTGCATTTTGTGTTGCAGGTTTTGACAAATTTATTGGAGAGCATCCGCAATAGGACTTCCAGTTTCAGCAGTGTCAGCAAGTGCCACTACTCCAGACTTGGTATCTTTGGTACTTTTCTGCTAGGGTAATATATGTCCATATGTACACTCTTAGAGGCTCATAGACATAGTGGGGTATGTATATATTGTGTATGGTCTTTTTGACCTTGTTTTGTTCTGTGATACCTTCCTGTAAGCCTTGCCGACTTTATGATACACGTTATGTTATGGCGACATTGTCGGTCCGCAGATGTACATATGTGTTGGATTATTGGATATTTCTATACTGGGCCTTTTCTGTATGCAGGTGTTCTTGAGTTACGGTATATGATGTTCAAAGTAATTGTTAAGTCAAGTGGTTCCTGGCCTAAAGGTCGGGGCCTGTCATGCTCCTTGTCGGGGTGTGACAAATTGTTACCAGAGCAGTTCAGTCCTAGGATGTCTATGAGCCGTGCTCAGTAGAGTCCTGGTTATCGATATGTCGTGCACCATATCTATAGCTAGGAGGTTACAGGGCATTTAGGAAGACGCATTTCTTCATGATCTAGACCATGCGATAGAGCCAAGTAAGGATGACATTATCTAATATTTTCCTGTTTAAATTATAGCGATGCCTCAGATAAAGAAGGAGGCTAGTAAAATGCGGAGCACTGCGGGGGAAGGCCCGAGCCGAGTATCCCCAGTCGAGTTAGGGCATGGTGAGGCCCAGAGCGCTACCCCCTCGCATGCTACCTCTATTGTAACGACCCTTCCGGTCGTTATGGAAATTTAGGACTCCATTGGGAATTCCCGAGGCCGCGGGTGGACTCATATGGCGTCTTTTTGTATGTATGCATGTTTCGTATTGTGTTTTAAGGCCTTGGATGAAATGTGGGGTGATAGGGGGAAAAACTAGACAGAAAACGACCTCACTGCCCAAATTAGACTGCTAAAGAGGTGGGATTACCGCTGCGGCAGTACCACTGTAGCGGTGCCTCGACCGCTTCTAGAGGCCAACCATTTCTTTGGTGGCCACTGTGGCAGAAGGTGGACCGCTATGGCGGTACCGCTACAGCGATGAACTGACCGCCATAGCGGTCAGACGAAGATGTTGGGGACTGCTATAGCGGTCACTTGACCGCTATAGTTTGATCGCTACATCGGCGTAGCGATTGCCGCAGAGGTCGACGGGAGGCAGAATCCGGGTTTTAAATGCCTTATTTTTATTTTCTCATTAATAACACCCCAGCACACTTCCCAACAAACACTTAGAGAGATTTTTTCAAGCTAGGGCAAGACAATCTTGTGAGATAAGTTCTATTGCTTTCATTATATCATTCCTTTCCCCTTCATTATTATAATCATCCTCATGGGTCTTTAATGGAGAAATTGAATTAGAAACCCTAGAATATTAATGAAACTTCTAAACTTGATGGGTTATGATTATTATCTCTTAGTTATCATCTAAATGCATTGGTTAGTTGTTCTTGATCATAAATTGAACATTTAGAGAGATAAACCAAGTGATTGGAGACCTAGGGTTCTATAAAAATGGTGTATTTGCCATGGAAAACTGGTTGTAATGGGAATATTGATAGGGTGTTGTTATAAATTGATGATTAATGATTACTAAGGGTCTAAATAGGTTGTTTATCACCTAGAAAATCATCGAACCCTTGGAATGGGGTAAAGGAAGGGTATTCTTGCTTTGGAACTTGTGATTGAGTATTATGACTCATTGAGCCATCTATTTCTAGACTTTGAGCGTTCTGAGGCTTTGAGAAAAGGAAAGGCTATAGCAGAGTGACTTGCATTGTTCCAGCTCTGCTTTGAGGTAGGTTACAGTTTACTTAAGTTAGACTTTGGTTAGTTTAATATATGCCTGTGATTTCATTAGGAGAAAGCATATCTAGTATTCATTACATGATATTGTATGGTTGAGGTCCTATGTGTTGTGATTGAATGTTGTGTAGGCTTCATGCCATTATTCTTGTGTGATTTAATCTGCAGTGGTCGTATTGTGAGGAAAAACTAATATAGTCTTCTCGAGGGTATTGTGACATGGAATGATGAGATGAATATGGATATTGAGAAGGTAAGAAACACTGTTCTGTAAAAGGTATGACAAGGCACATATGTGGCATAGATTATGGGCTCGTGGTCCGAGGTTAGTTCCAAAAATGAGAGATTTATTGTTATATCCCGCATCCGAGGTTCGTTCCAGATCGGAGGTTGTGCTGGGGTCAGAGGAGTGTTCCTGAACAAGTAATACCTGGACATCATGGGTCCCCTGCAGGTCATGACTACTGAGCTATGACATCAGATAGCATGTGTGTACAGCGAGTGAGGGTATAGTGTACTTTTATCTCCGTTGTAGTTAACGCGTTTGTGACTCTGGGAAATTTGGTGATCTGTAGTGTTTGTCTGTGGCTGACTTGTTGTGATGTATTGATATTCGTGAATGATTAACTAGCTTGTTTATTTTAGAGATTTCATATGATATGCATGATACTAATCATAGTTGGTCTATGGTGCTTATCGGTACATAGTATTTGTACTGATACTACCTTGCTGAATTCTTTGAGTGCAGATTTTGATATAGAGACCTCTACTCGTCCTCACATCTAACGTGGAGGGTATTTGCTGCAAATTTTGGGGTGAGCTCCTTCTCATGCCAGGCCGCCTGAAGATCTTCTACTTATGATGTCTTTTCTTATTCTGGACATTACAGATATTTATTAGATAGATTTCAGTTCTTAGACGTGTTTTGGCTTAAAGTCTTGTACGATGACTTTCGAATTTTGGGGAATTTTTAATAGTTATACCTCCGCACTTGTTTTAGTATTTTATGGCATGACTTACCCGATTTATTTAATGCGTGAATGAGTATAATTGTTGATCTGTTTAATATAAATTAAGACTTGAATGAATAGGGATCTTGGGTGTTGGTTCGCCCACTAGGATTTAGTTGGGTGCCAGTCATGGCGGGTTGGGTTGTGACAATGTTTGTATCAGAGCATTAGGTTCATCAATCTCATCGTACCAGGACATGTCTAGCAGAGTCTTATAGATCGGTACGGAGACGTCTGTACGTATCTTCAAGAGGCTGCCGGATACTAGGAAAACTCTCTTTTCTTTCTTCTTTCGTGATACTTGATTCCAATTGGTATCTGCTGATTCAAATTGGTGTCTGACTATCGTTCATTCTCTCACAAATGGCGAGAACACGCGTGGCAACAGCTAGAGGTAGAGGTGGAGGCAGAGGAGCTGGCAGAGGGGCGGCCCCAGCTGGGGGTGGCGTCCCAGTGGTTCCATGCCTCCAGTGGTCCCTAACGAGGCAGCGGGAGTTGCAGCCGCACCTGCCTAGCCAGTAGCAGTACCAGTTCCACTAGAAGCTGCAGCTGCTCAGGTTGTACCAGACGCGATGGCACAAGTACTGAATCTGTTGCTTCGGTTAGCACAGACCGAAGCTATACCAGTGGGTCTAGCAGGTAGGGGCGCAAAGGCAGCAGCTCTAGATCTGGACAAACCACAGGCTCCAGGGGTTCAGCACGCAGCAACGGTAGCGCCTCGTGATTGAGGTCCCGGGTTTTGAGGCCTTCCCGAAGCTTGTTGCGGGTCCAGTGATGACTGGTGAGGTATATGATCTGTTTTGGAGGTTCAAAAAAATGAAGCCTCCTGTGTTTTATGGTACTGAATCGGAGGACGCATATGAGTTCATCATCGACTCTCATGAGCGGCTACATAAGATGGGGGCTGTGGATAAGTACGGGGTAGAGTTTGTGACATTCCAGTCCTTGGGTGATGCCAAACTTTATTGGAGGGCTTATGTGGAGTGTAGACTAGCTGGGTCTCCTCTGTTGATATGGGTCCAGTTTTACTCTGTGTTTTTGGACGAGTACGTTCTGCATACTCTGAGGGACCGAAGGAAGGATGAGTTTGCTATGATTGATCAGGGAAACTTGTCGGTTGCTGTGTATGAGTCCCGTTTCCACTCCCTATCCCGATATGTTATTCAGTTACTGCCCACTGAGGGGTAGAGGATACGACAGTTTGTGAAAGGGTTGAACACTGGGCTTCAGCTATCGGCTCTTCAGCTTGTAGCCACTGGGGCTTCGTTTCAAGAGGTAGTGGAGCACGTCCGTACTGTTGAGAGTATTAGGCAGGAGAGTCAGGCGAAGCATGTAGAGAAGAAGGCCCGTAAGGGTGGGATGTTCAGCACCTCTTTCTCGAGGGATCAGATTTCACAGGTTTATTCAGGAAGTCCGGTTCAGTCCGCGATGCAGGTGTCAGCTAGGGGCCCATCAGGGGCAAATTATCTGGCTTCCGATCAACATGGGGGCTACACTGCTTCATCGGCATTTGTTCAGCAGCTTACGCTGGACCGTGCTTGCTTCAAGTGTGGTGAGATAGGGCATATTAAGAGATATTGCCCCAGACTTAGATAGAGTGGGCAGAGGACTCAGTATCAGGTTCCTCGAGCTTCATATGCACCAGATCGAGGGGGTAAGGATCGCGCACCGGCAGGGCGGGGCAGCCACCGCGGGTAGGGGTGGTGCCTAGCCTAACCGAGGCGGTCCTCAGGCAGGTAGAGCCGGACAGCAGCCCGACAGGGGCGAGGCTTAGACTGGTAACGGTAATCGCGGGGGTACACAGGCGACAGGGGGGCACGGTCATTTGTACGCCTTCCCAGGTAGACCCGAGGTTGAGGCCTCAGATGCAGTTATCACAGGTACTATCTCCATTTACGACCGTGTGGCTTCTGTTTTGTTTGATCCAGGTTCTACTTTTTCCTATGTATCTACCTATTTTGCTGTGGTCTGCATATAATGTGTGATACTCTTGATACCCCTATTTTTGTATCTACTCCTGTTGGGGATTCTGTGGTAGTGGATAACGTCTACCCTGCGTGTCTAATTTCTTTTATGGGATATAGTACTTAGGCGGATTTGATGATTTTAAATATGGTAGATTTTGATATTATTTTGGGTATGAGTTGGTTGTCCCCGCATTATGCTATACTTGATTGCCACTCTAAGACTGTTACACTAGCCATGCCCGGGGCACCTGGACTTGAGCGGAAGGGTCACCTTAGTCCCCTCTCTAAGAAAGTAATATCCTTTGTCCGTGCTAGGAAGCTGGTAGGCAAGGGGTGTTTAGCTTATCTGGCATATATCCATGATATCAGTGCAGATACTCCATCCCTTGATTCGGTCCTAGTGGTACATGAGTTTGCAGATGTGTTCCCCGCGGACTTGCCTGGTATGCCACCAGATCGTGATATTGACTTCAGGATTGACTTAGACTCAGGGACTCGTCCTATCTCTATTCCACCTTATAGGATGGCACCAGCAGAACTCAAGGAACTGAAAGAGCAGTTGCAAGATCTTCTGAGTAAGGGGTTTATTCGCCCGAGTGCCTCTCCATGGGGTGCTTCTGTGTTGTTTGTTAGGAAAAAGGATGGGTCTATGCGTATGTGTATTGATTACAGAAAGCTGAATAAGGTAACCGTTACATGCCAAGAGAGGGCAAGGCATACAATGTGTATCGGAAAGGATTTATGAGTAACAAGTTAATGATGACTTAATGGTGTCTTGGAGAAGAGTTACAACATCCCTTAGATTGTTAATGAAGTGTTAAACAAGTGCGAAGAAGGTTCCATAAGGATTTGAGATCAAACGAAGTGACGAGAACAAAATCGGAGAAGAGATAGATTATACGACCAATTATACGGTCCGTATAATAGTCCGCAGTATCGTCACAGTGAAGGTCCCTCACTGATGGGATTATACGGTCACTTATACGGACCGTATAAAATTATACGGAACATATAATGTGCCGTATAATGGTCACAGAAGCGAGATGTTGATGGGGTGATTTCACGGTCACTTATACGGACCGTATAAGTTTATACCGACCGTATAACTGTCCGTATAATTACCCGACGGGTCAGATTTTAAGTTTTAAATAAGAGGACCCAAGTTCATTATTTTCATTTCCCATCTTCTCATTTCTACTCCACGACTCAAGAACTCTCTAGAACCTTCCACACTCTTCATCTACAAGAACCCAAGAGAGATTGGTGATCAACTTCGTCAAACCAACAAAATTAAGTGCAAGAAACACATTAAAGTTCATCCAAGCCAAGGAATTCCAATGGAAGTGAACTAGGGTTTTGGTGCACGAGACGTATTTCCACTCAAGGCTTATTCCTACACTATCTAAGGTAAGTTTTATGATCTTTTCATATTGTTTTAGGTAATGAGAGGTTGAAAGACTTAGATTATGGAAGGAGATAGCAAATGGGTCACAAAGATAGGAATAATGAGATTTCGAGTAGTAGTTTGGAGTGAATCATGAATATTGATATGTTGTAATTGTAAGTATGTTATGAATGACATTTAGAACATGGGATAAGCATTATATGTGAAAAAATGCAATACTGAACTATGACCATGATTATGGAGTAATTGAAGTGAAATTGTGAAATGAGGATAATGTAGATGAATGATAATTGTTGCCTGTAATATTATGAATGTTGTTATCGATGCTTGGGAGTCGATATGTGTTATGAGGAAAGTTGTATAAAAAAAGGAAATGCTGCCCATTTTTTTCTAGCTTTAGTAAGCACGTTCTTATAATCGTTTAGCTAATGTTAACACGAACTCCCTTGAAGGTAAAGACGTGAGCATTGAAGGAGAACGATCAAGCGGTAGAATAGCTAAAGGAAAAGGTATGTGAGGCTAGTCCCTTCTTTCTAAGGCATGAATCTTATGACGTGATCTTCCCTTCTTCTTCATGAATTTCCTACATTCCGGAAAACTAAAAGTCTATGTTCATGAATAGCCATATGAGTTAAAAATAAGAGAATATATGAACATGATGATGATGAGCTTAAGTCCAAAGATTCTAGAGTTCATGATATGATGTTTCTACAAAGCTAATGATGTTAACTACGATCCATTGATGTTGTTTATTGTTTACACTCACCTTATATGCTAGTTCCTTCAAGGTGAGGCAGAATGCTTATGAATGCTCCATAATGGAATCAGGGGTTCACGACCTTATGTCACCCCGATAAAGTATAGTTGTCTTTGAGTTCTCTGCATGCATTATGATGAGTACATGATGATGATATTACACCGCGCCTATATGGCCGGGCAGACACCGCTAAGGCGGGCAGCATATACACCATGTCTAGATGGCATGGGCAGACACTACTAGTGGACGGCATGAGATGGTACCCCGGACGCGGGCTAATGATTATTACACCGTACCTGTATGGTCGGGCAACTTATACATATATGAATACATGATATGATGATGATTATGAAGAAAGCCAGCATACATTATTTCTTTTATAATTGATAGTCAGTTACGGGTTGCTCCTCATTTAATGCTTCCTTATTTCATTGAGGTATTGTTATTGTTGATGCCTTACATACTCAGTACAATGTTCGTACTGACGTCCGTTTTCTTTTGACGCTGTGTTCATGCCCACAGGTAGGCAGGGAGGTGATCCAGACTTGTAGGAGCTATTAGCTGACTTGAGAGCACTCCATTGTTCCGGAGGTGCCATTGATTTATTCTTTTGTGTATATACATGAATTTTGGGCACGACAGGGTCCTGTCCCGTCCCTATGTCTAGCACTCTAGTAGAGGCTCGTAGATACGTATGTGCGGGCAGTATGGTCTCACGATGTCCTTATTGTATGTACATTATTTTGATAGCCTAAGGGCTTATGTATATAAAGGTAAACATGTTTCAAAATGGAAATGGTTTTCCTATGATTTTGAGTATAAGAATAATGAATGAAAGCAGGATGTGTACAATGGGTAATGGTACGAGCGGTGCTCGGTGGTTAGCCCCGGGTACCCGTCATGGCCCTTAGTCGGGTCGTGACATAAGTGGTATGAGAGCAGTTCAGTCTTGGGAAGTGTCTACGAGTCGTGTCTAGTACAATCTTGCTTATGGTGTGTTTCGCGCCACACTAATAAACAGGGTGCTACAGGGCAGTTAGGAAAAATGACCATTCTTCTTCTTATGAGATCGTGGGATAGAGCCGTGTATAAGATTTTCTCCTCCCTAATAGTGTGCTATGATTTCAGAAATGCCGCCAAAGGGAAAAGCTACAGCCGCCCAGAAGGGCAAGATTACGATGAAAAGGCGGGTAGAAAGAGAGCTACCCATGAATGTAGAAGAGGGTGAATCACATTATGAGGCTCCATCTAATGCCTCTTCTACTCCGCCTATTATAGAAGAACAAGAAGGGGCTTTAGCGTAAACTCCTATGCCTACAGTTCCTCCACCCGCTACTTCGGGTCAACAATTGATCAAGGCTATTCATCTATTTTTGCAGTTAGTTGCCGCCCAGGCACAATGGCAGAATGCGGGTCCAAGTGATCCGACAGCTAGTACCAGAGCCCATGATTTCATGAGTTTGAATCCTCCGGAGTTTTTCGGGTCAAAGCCGGATGAAGATCCGCAAGGCTTTATTGATGAAATGTTGAGGACATTAAAGATTATTCATGCCTCCAAAACTGAATCTGTGGAGTTGGCATCTTATAGACTCCGAGATGTGGCGGTATTATGGTACAATAACTGGATATCATCAAGAAAAGAGAATGCGCCTCCTCCCGTTTGGCAAGAATTTGTAGATGCCTTCATCCGCCACTATTTGCCACCCGAGGTCCACCGAGCTAAAGCGAATAGGTTCTTAAATTTAAAACAAGGAAATATGAGTTCCCGGGAGTATAACCTTCAGTTTAATTCATTGGCTAGATGTGCCCCGACTATGGTGGCCGATATGGGGGATAGAGTGCACAGATTCGTGAGTGGATTAGGGCCACACTTGTTCAAGGACTTCTTGACGGCTTCGTTGCAAGATGGGATGGATATTTCCCTCATTCAAGCCCATGCCCAGAATTTAGAAGGACAACAACATCCGTAAAGGGGTGATCGTGGTATTGATAGAGGGCAAAGCAAGAGGGCCAGATCTATGGGGGCAGGTAGTAATTATAGAGGGGGATCAAGGCAAGCATATTCTAGACACTCAGGCCAGTCGGCGACTAGTGTGCCTTCACGATTTGCAGGTAGGAGATTTGATCGCTCCTTTCCTTCAGGACAGAGTCCGAGTTCGAGGGCCTCAGATTCTCAGTTTTGGAGAGATTATAGTCAGAGGAGATCCCCAGTACCGCGATGCAGCCAGTGCGGTAAATTATATTCCGGACAGTGTCTCCAAGGTTCAGATGCTTGCTATGCCTGTGGCCAGGTTGGGCACATGATGCGAGATTGCCCGTCGATGAGTGGTAGAGTTGGGGTCCAGCCCACAAGATTAGCGGCTAGTTCTTCTTCAGTGCACTCGGTAGGGCAGACTCCCCAAATCCCAGCAGGACGAGGTAGAGGCAGAGGGGGAGCATCTACTTCAGGTGCCACTCAGCCCCGTATGTATGCTTTAACCGGACAACAGGATCTTGAGTCCTCCCCGGATGTGGTTACAGGTATATTATCCGTATTTTCCCATGATGTGTATGCATTGATAGATCCGGATTCTACCCTATCTTATATTACTCCGTATGTTGCTGGTCGTATTGGGGCAAAACCCGATCCAATTAAACCTTTTGAGGTATCTACTCCGTTTGGTGATCCCGTGATAGCTAGACAAGAGTACAAAAATTGTGTAATCGTGATATGCGACCGCCAGACTAAAGCTGATTTAGTTGAGCTGGAAATGTTAGATTTCGATGTGATTTTGGTATGGATTGGTTGGCCTCATGTTATGCTAATGTTGATTGCCGAATGAAAGTAGTTCGATTTCAATTCTCGGGAGAGCCCGTGCTTGAATGGAAGGGTAACGCAGCATCTCCCAGGGGTAGGTTTATTTCCTACCTTAATGCAAGAAAGATGATAGCTAAGGGCTATATTTATCACTTAGTCCGAGTTCATGACATCGAAGCAAAGTCGCCAACTTTCCAATCCGTTCCGGAAGTGAATGAATTTCCAGATGAACTTCCAGGCCTTCCTCCGGAAGGAGAGATTGATTTCGCTATTGATGTGTTGCCGGACACCAATCCTATTTATGTTCCTCCTTACCGAATGGCTCCAACAGAATTGAAAGAGCTAAAGGTACAATTGAAAGATTTTATTGAGAAGGGGTTTATTAGACCCAGTTCATCACCGTAGGGAGCACTAGTCCTATTTGTGAGAAAGAAAGATGGTTCCTTACGGATGTGTATCGATTATAGGCAATTGAATAAGGTGACCATAAAGAACAAATATCCTCTTCCGAGAAATGATGATTTATTTGATCAACTACAGGGTGCCAAGTGGTTTTCTAAAATAGACTTGTGGTCAGGTTATCATCAAGTTAGAGTTGGAGAAGAAGATATTCCCAAAACAGCTTTCAGAACGAGATATGGCCATTCCGGGTGATGTCATTTGGGTTAACTAATGCTCCGATAGTGTTGAATTTGATGAATAATGTATTCAGGCCTCTCTTGGATCTATTCTTAATAGTATTCATGGATGATATTCTAGGATACTCTCGCACAGAATCAGAACATGCAGACCATTTACATATTGTCCTTGGAATTCTTCGACTCGAGAATTGTATGCAAAATTTTTAAAGTGCGAGTTTTGGCTGAAATCTGTGACATTTTTGGATCATGTTATTTCAGATGATGGCATTCGAGTTGATACTCAGAAAATTGAAGCTGTGAAGACTTGGCCAAGGCCTACGACGCCCACAGAAGTCCGTAGTTTTCTGGGATTGGCAGGTTACTATAGAAGGTTCGTAGAAGGAATTTCCTCTATTTCAGCCCCATTGACGAAGCTAACCTAAAATTCAGTTAAATTCAAGTGAAATGATGCTTGTGAACGCAACTTCCAAGAGTTGAAGGACAGATTAACCTCAGCCCCAGTCTTGACACTCGCAGAAGGGCCAGATGGTTATGTTGTATATTGTGACGCTTCCGGTGTTGGGTTAGGAGGTGTGTTAATGCAACATGGTAAAGTCATCACTTATGCTTCGAGACAGCTGCGGAAACATGAAAGAACTACCCAACTCATGATCTCGAATTGGCTACAGTTATTCATGCATTAAAGATGCGGAGACACTACTTGTATAGTGTACATGTCGATATTTATACAGATCACAAGAGTCTTCAATAAATTTTCAAACAGAAGGAATTAAATCTGCGGCAAAGGTGGTGGTTAGAATTATTGAAAGATTATGATGTGAGTATTTTATACCACCCCGGAAAGGAAAATGTAGTAGCTGATGCGCTTAGCCACCGATCAATGGGAAGCCTATGTGAAGTTCCTTCGGAGAAGAAACAATTAATTCATGAGCTCCACCAACTAGCTAATCCTGGAGTACGTTTAATTGATTCAGGTAGTGCAGGAATTGGTATTAATAATCCCACAGTTTCGTCCCTGAATATGGAAGTAAAAGAGCGTCAATGTGAAGATCCTCAGTTGAGCCATTATAGAGACACACTTCATGAAAAAGAGAGGTCTCCATTTGAAATTTCTATGGATGGAATTCTTAGATACTGAGGCAGGCTATGTGTTCCGAATGTTGCAGAATTATGTCATCGAATCCTCGAAGAAGCTCATTATTCTCGGTATTCTATTCAACCAGGTGCAACGAAGATGTATCATAATCTCGAGTTAATATATTGGTGAGATGGCATGAAGAAAGACATAGCAGAATTTGTAGCTCAATGTCCAAATTTCCAGCAAGTGAAAATCGAACATCAAAAGCCAGGAGGATTATTGCAAGCATTGGAAATTCCTACTTGGAAATGGGAAGTGATTAATATGGATTTTGTTGTGGGATTACCTCGTTCCCGAAGCAAGTATGATTCTATATGGGTGATGGTGGATAGATTGACGAAAGCAGCTCATTTTCTTCCTGTCAGAACCACATACTCAGCAGAAGATTATGCAAGGTTGTATCTCAAGGAGATTGTGCAGTCCCATGGTATTCCGATGTCTATTATCACAGATATAGGAGCATAATTTACAGCTAAGTTCTGGAAATCTTTCCAAGAAGGTTTGGGTACTCAAGTAAAACTCAACACGACATTTCATCTGCAGACTGATGGGCAAGCCAAACGTACCATTAAGACCTTGGAGGATATGCTAAGATCATGTGTTCTAGATTTTGGTGGTAGTTGGGATGACCACTTACCTCTAATCGAGTTTGCATACAACAACAGCTACCATTCCAGTATCCAAATAGCTCTGTATAAAGCTCTATTTGGAAGGAAGTGCAGATCCCCAATTGGATGGTTTGAAATAAGAGAAGTACAGCTAATAGGCCCTGAGTTAATTCAACAAGCAGTAGAAAAAGTCAAGGTGATCTGAGATTGATTATTTACAGCCCAAAGTCGCCAAAAATCTTGTGCGGACAACCGCCGGCTAGACTTAGAATTTCAAGTTGATGATTGGGTATTCTTAAAGGTGTCACCAATGAAAGGAGTGATGAGATTTGGTAAGAAAGGAAAGTTAAGTCCTCGATACATTGGACCCTATAAGATTATCCGTAAGGTGGGTCAAGTAGCTTATGAATTGGACTTGCCCCCAGAACTTGAATCAGTCCATCCAGTTTTCCATGTCTCAATGCTCCGCAAGTGTGTTGGAGATCCTACCAGGATTGTCCCAATAGATGATGTTCAAGTGACAGAAAATCTAGTCTATGAAGAAGTGCCCATTGCCATATTAGACAGGCAGGTACAGAGACTTCGAAATAAGGAAGTGGCCTCAGTTAAAGTCTTATGGCGAATTAACAACTGAGAAGAAATGACTTGAGAAGCAGAAGAGAGTATGAAATCCAAATACCCGCATTTATTTCAGCCCCCAGAAGAGATCCACGATGAAACATCGAGATTATGAGGTATGTATGTTTTCTTTTTATTTATATGGGTCGTGTGCGGCCAACTTATATTGTTATTGTGTTGTGGCCCTGTGAGGCAATGTTATTGTGGGCTGTTGTAACAGGATGGTAATGCCATATTACAGGGGAACCTCTGGTGAAATTTTTTATAGAATTCCCGAGTGTTTATCATTCGAGGACGAATGTTCCAAAAGGGTAGAAGAATGTTACACCCCGAAATTTTTTTCCGTTAATGCCCAGTGAATAGACTAACGAAGAGCACAAGGTATACGGTATTGCAATAAGTGAGAAATGACATTTGATGATCCTAATTGAGATTTGCGAGGACATTCAGAGTAAGAGGAGAAAGTTTGCCAAGAGAGGGCAAGGCATACGATGTGTATCGGAAAGGATTTATGAGTAACAAGTTAATGATGACTTAATGGTGTCTTGGACAAGAGTTATAACATCCCTTAGATTGTTAATGAAGTGTTAAACAAGTGCGAAGAAGGTTCCATAAGGATTTGAGATCAAACGAAGTGACGAGACCAAAATCGGAGAAGAGATAGATTATACGACCAAATATACGGTCCGTATAATATTATACGATCCGTATAAGGGTCCGCAGAATCGTCACAGCGAAGGTCCCTCACTGATGGGATTATACGGACCGTATAATGTGCCGTATAATGGTCACAAAAGCGACATGTTGATGGGGGTGATTTCACGGTCACTTATACGGACTGTATAAGTTTATACGAACCATATAAGTGTCCGTATAATTACCCGTCGGGTTAGATTTTAAGTTTTAAATAAGAGGACCCAAGTTCATTATTTTCATTTCCCATCTTCTCATTTCTACTCCACGACTCAAGAACTCTCTAGAACCTTCCACACTCTTCATCTACAAGAACCCAAGAGAGATTGGTGATCAACTTCATCAAACCAACAAAATTAAGTGTAAGAAACACATTAAAGTTCATCCAAGCCAAGGAATTCCAATGGAAGTGAACTAGGGTTTTGGTGCAAGAGAATTATTTCCACTCAAGGCTTATTCCTAAACTACCTAAGGTAAGTTTTATGATCTTTTCATATTTTTAATGTAATGAGAGGTTGAAAGACTTAGATTATGGAAGGAGATAGAAAATGGGTCACAAAGATAGGAATAATGAGATTTTGAGTAGTAGTTTGGAGTGAATCATGAATATTGTTATGAATGACATTTAGAACATGGGATAAGCATTATATATGAAAAAACGCAATAGTGAACTATGACCATGATTATGGAGGAATTGAAGTGAAATTCTGAAATGAGGATAATGTAGATGAATGATGATTGTTGCCTATAATATTGTGAATGTTGTTATGGATGCTTGGGAGTCGATATGTGATATGAGGAAAGTTGTATAAACAAAGGAAATGCTGACCAATTTTCTCTAGCTTTGGTAAGCATGTTCTTATAATCGTTTAGCTAATGTTAATACGAACTCCCTTGAAGGTAAATATGTGAGCATTGAAGGAGAATGATCAAGTGGTAGAATAGCTAAAGGAAAAGGTATGTGAGGCTAGTCCCTTCTTTCTAAGGCATGAATCTTATGCCGTGATCTTCCCTTTTTCTCCATGAATTTCCTACATTCCGGAAAACTAAGAGTCTATGTTCATGAATAGCCATATGAGTTAAAAATAAGAGACATTATGAACATGATGATGATGAGCTTAAGTGCAAAGATCCTAGAGTTCACGATATGATGTTTCTACAAAGCTAATGATGTTAACTACGATCCATTGATGTCGTTTATTATTTACACTCACCTTATATGCTAGTTCCTTCAAGGTGAGGCAGAATGCTTATGAATACTCCATAATGGAATCGGGGGTTCACGACGTTATGTCACCCCGATAAAGTATAGTGGTCTTTGAGTTCTATGCATACATTATGACGAGTACATGATGATGATATTACACCACGCCTATATGGTCGGGCAGACACCGCTAAGGCGGGCAACATATACACCATGTCTAGATGGCATGGGCAGACACCACTAGTGGGCGACATGAGATGGTACCCCGGACGCGGGAGGCCTGGATGCGGGCTAATGATTATTACACTGTACCTGTATGGTCGGGCAGCTTTTACATATATGCATACATGATATGATAATGATTATGAAGTAAGCCAGCATGCATTGTTTCTTTTATAATTGATATTCAGTTACAGGTTGCTCCTCATTTGATGCTTCCTTATTTCATTGATGTATTGTTACTGTTGATGCCTTACATACTCAGTACAATGTTCGTACCGACGTCTGTTTTCTTTGGACGATGTGTTTATGCCCACAGGTAGACGGGGAGGTGATCCAGACTCGTAGGAGCTATTAGCTGACTTAAGAGCACTCCATTGTTCCGAAGGTGCCATTGATTTATTCTTTTGTGTATATACATGCATTTTGGGCACGGTGGGGTCCTGTCCCGTCCCTATGTCTAGCACTCTAGTAAAAGCTCGTAGATACGTATGTGCGGGTAGTATGGTCTCAGGATGTCCTTATTGTATGTACATTATTTTGATAGCCAAAGGGCTTATGTATATAAAGGTAAATATGTTTCAAAATGGAAATGGTTTTCCTATGATTTTGAGTATAAGAATAATGAATGAAAGTAGGATGTGTACAATGGGTAATGGTATGAGCGGTGCTCGATGGTTAGCCCCGAGTACCCGTCATAGCCCCTAGTCGGGTCGCGACAGTAACTGTTCGAAAGAAGTATCCCATTCCCCATATTGATGACTTGTTTGATCAATTGCATGGAGCTTTTGTGTTCTCTAAGATCGATTTGAGGTCAGGGTACCATCAGTTGAAGATTCGGGCAGAGGATGTTCCAAAAACTGCATTTAGAACCAGGTATGGGCACTATGAATTCTTGGTTATGTCTTTTGGGCTTACAAATGCCCCAGCTCTGTTCATGAATTTGATGAACAGTGTGTTCAAGCCCTACCTAGACTCATTCATCATTGTATTCATAGATGACATCCTGGTGTACTCTAAGATTAAGGGAGAGCATGAGAAACATTTGAAAATTGCTCTTAAAGTATTGTGGGAGAAGGAATTGTATGCTAAATTCTCTAGGTGTGAATTCTAGTTATCTTCTGTGTCTTTCTTGGGGCATGTTATTTCGAAAGAGGGTATTATGGGGGATCCTCAGGAAATTCAGGCAGTCAAGGAATGGGCTAGGCCCACATCAGTGACCGAGATGCTTAGTTTTGTGGGTCTGGCTAGCTACTATCATCGATTTGTGAAAGGGTTTGCTACTATTGATTCTCATATGACCCGTTTGACTCAGAAGGAGGTACCATTTTAGTAGTCCGAAGTGTGAGGAGTGCTTTCAAAAGCTCAAAACATTGTTGACTACCGCACCGATTCTGGTATTGCCTGTTGAGGGCAAGGATTTTGTCATTTATTGTGATGCTTCACGTTCTGGTTTAGGTGCTATTTTGATGCAGGAAAAGAAGGTGATTGCTTATGCTTCTCGGCAGTTGAAGGTGCATGAGAAGAACTATCCTACTCATGATCTAGAGTTGGCAGCAGTGGTGTTTGCATTGAAAAGCTGAAGGCACTGCTTGTATGGTTTCCATTATGAAGTGTACACAGACCATCGCAGTTTGCAGCATGTGTTCACTCAGAATAGGTAGAAAGAGCATGCGGACCGCAAGGTCCGAGATCTTGATTTTGTGGAAAGGGAGCAAGTGCTATTGAAGGTCTCACCCATGAAGGGTGTAATGAGGTTTGTGAAAAAGGGCAAGCTTAGCCCGAGGTTCATTGGTCCGTTTGAGATTCTCAAACATGTGGGGGAGGTGTCTTACAAGTTAGCTTTACCTCCGGGGCTATCGGGCGTTCATCCGGTGTTCTATGTGTTGATGTTGAAGAGGTACCACGGTGATGGTTCATATATCATTCGTTGGGATTCGGTGTTGTTAGATGAAAATCTGTCATCTGAGGAAGAGCCCATTGCCATCTTAGACAGGGATGTCGGCAAGTTAAGGTCCAAGGAAATAGCCTCTGTAAAAGTTCAGTGGAAGAATCGACCACTCGAAGAAGCCACTTGGAAAACAGAGGCAGATATGTGTAGTAAATACCCTCAGCTTTTCGCTGAATCAGGTAACTCCTCCTTAGATTCTCATTCTTGTCCATTCGGGGACAAACGGTGTCTTAATTGGTATCTTGTGTAATGACCCTTCCGGTTGTTATGGAAATTTAGGACTCCATTAGGAATTCTGAGGCTACGGGTGGACTCGTAGGGCATCTTTTTGTATGTATGTATGTATGTTTCGTATTGTGTTCTGAGGCCTTGGATGAAATGTGGGGTGACGGGGGAAAAACTGGACAGAAAACGACCTTACCGCCCAAATTGGACCGCTACAGCGGTGGGATTATCGCTGCGGCGGTACTGCTATAGCGGTGCCTCGACTGCTTCCAGCGGCCAACCATATCTTTGGTGGCCGCTGCGGGGGAAGGTGGAGCGGTGAACTGACCGCTATAACGATCAGACGAGGAAGTTGGGGACCACTATAGCGGGACCGCTGCAGCGGCCTAGCGACCGCCACAGCGGTCAATAGGAGGCAGAATTCCGGTTTTAAATGCCTTAGTTTTATTTTCTCATTCATAACACCCCAACACACTTCCCAACAAACACTTAGAGAGATTTTTCAAGCTAGGGCAAGACAATCTTGTGAGGTAAGTTCCATTGCTTTCATTCTATCATTCCTTTCCGCTTCATTATTATAATCATCCTCATAGGTCTTTAATGGTGAAATTGAATTAGAAACCCTAAAATATTAATGAAACTTCTAAACTTGATGGGTTATGATTATTATCGCTTAGTTATCATCTAAATGCATTGGTTAGTTGTTCTTGATCATAAATTGAACATTTAGAGAGATAAACTAAGTGATTGGAGACCTAGGGTTCTATAAAACTGGTGTCTTTGCCATGGAAAACTGCTTGTAATGGGAATATTGATAGGGCGTTGTTATAAATTGATTATTAATGATTACTAAGGGTCTAAATAGGTTGTTTATCACCTAGAAAATCATCGAACCATTGGAATGGGGGTAAGGGAAGGGTATTCTTGCTTTGGCACTTGTGATTGAGTATTATGACTCATTGAGCTCTCTATTTCTAGACTTTGAGCGTTCTGAGGCTTTGAGGCAAGGAAAGGCTGTAGCAGAGTGACTTGCATTGTTCCAGCTCTGCTTTGAAGTAGGTTACGGTTTACTTGAGTTAGACTTTGGTTAGTTGAATGTATGCTTGTGATTTCATTAGGAGAAAGCATGTCTAGTATTCATTACATGATATTGTATGGTTTAGCTCCTATGGGTTGTGATTGAATGTTGTGTAGGCTTCATGCCATTATTCCTGTGTGATTTAATCTGTAGTGGTCGTATTTTGAGGAGAAGTTAATATAGTCTTCTCGAGGGTATTGTGACATGGATTGATGAGGTGAATATGGATATTGAGAAGCAAGGCACATATGTGGCCCAGATTATGGGCTCGTGGTCTGAGGTTAGTTCCGGAAACGAGAGATTTATTGTTATATCCCGCGTCCGAGATTCGTTCCGGAGCGGAGGTTGTGCTCGAGTCCGGGGAGTGTTCCGGAACGAGTGGTACATGGACACCATGGGTCCTTTGCAGGTCATGACTACTGAGCTATGACATCAGATAGCATGTGTGTATAGTGACTGAGGGTATAGTGTACTTTTATCTCCGTTGTAGTTAACGGGTTTGTAATTCTTGGAAATTCGGTGATCTGTTGTGTTTGTCTGTGGCTGACTTTTTGTGATGTATTGGTATTCGTGTATGATTTACTGGCTTATTTATTTTAGTGATTTCATATGATATGCATGATACTAATCTTAGTCGGCCTATGATGATTACGGGTACATAGTGTTTGTATTGATACTACCTTGCTGCATTCTTTGAGTGCATATTTTGATATAGAGACTGCTACTCGTCCTCACATCTAGCGTGGAGGATATTTGCTGACAGATTTTGGGGTGGGGTCCTTCTCATGGCAGGCCGCCCGAAGATCTTCTACTTATGATGTCTTTTCTTATTATGGACATTATGGATATTTATTAAATAGATTTTAGTTTTTAGACGTGTTTTGGCTGAGAGTCAGGTACGATGACTTTCGGATTTTGGGGAATTTGTAATAGTTAGACTTCCGTACTTGTTTTAGTATTTTATGGCATGACTTACCCAGTTTATTTAATGCATGAGTGAGTATAATTGTTGATCTGTTTAATATAAAATCAAACTTGAATGAATAGAGATCTTGTGTGTTGGTTCGCCCACTAGGATTTAGTTAGGTGCCAGTCATAGCGGGTTGGGTCGTGACATCTACTCCATTAGTTGCTGAACAGCATGATAGAGCTCCAGACGCTCCAGCTCCTCAGCCTCCATCTCCTCTCCCTTCCGCTCCAGACCAGGACTTGCGAGATGCAGTCCGGTTATTGACTAGATTGGTGGCTACCCAGACTCAGCAGCAGGCTAGCCTTCCGGACAGGACGGTTAGATCCCGCGTGCGTAACTTTCTTACTTTGGACCCTCCGATTTTCATGGGGACAAACCCGAAGGATAATCCTCAAAATTTTGAAGATCGAATGGGCCGCTTTGAGGGTAATGCATGTTTCTGATACAGAGTCACTGGAGCAAGCTTCTTATAGACTGTGGGATGTGACCGCAGTATGGTATGAGTCCTGGCAACAGTTGAGAGGGAAGAATGCACCTCCAACAGTATGGTCAAAATTCATCAGGGCCTTTCTAGATCATTATTTTCCCGTTGATGTTCGTCGGGCTAGGGTTGATGAGTTTCTATTACTTCGTCAGAAAAATATGAGCGTCCGAGAATATAGTTTGAAGTTTAACTCTTTGGCTAGATATGCTCCGACAATGGTAGCTGACTTGGAAGATAGGGTACACCGTTTTGTGACTGGACTTGGGCCTCACTTGATTAAGAATTGTATGATAGCCTCATTACAGGGTGGCATAGATATTGCTCACATCCAGGCGTCTACTCAAAATTTAGAAGACCTTGAACGTCAACAACGGACTGAGCAAGACCCGAATAGGGGCCGTAATAAACGGGCCAGATCCGCAAGTTATTCTAGCGCTTATCAGGAAGGTTATAGGCCCTAATCTTATAGAAGATCAGCTCCTTCAGCAGTTAGTGCCCCCTCGCGATTTTCGAGGCAGCGTTATGATCGATCCACTTTGTTACACCTAGGAAAATTCATGTCATTGTACAGTGAATGGATTAACGCAGGAAAACAACCATAGGATATTTCCACAAGTAAGAAGTAGTACTTAACGGTTTCCATTAAGATTCCAAAGACGTTTGAAGCACGAGAAGAAAGTTCATTAAAGAATGTTAAGTATGAGCCATGTTTTGAAAATGGGTTTGAAAAGCACCGAGTTAACATGAACTTAATGATGTCTTAAAAGAAGAGTTATAACGCCTCTTAGATTGTTAATGAAGTGTTAAACAAGTGTTAAGAAGGTTCCATGAGGATTAGAGATCAAACGAGTCATCGAGGACAAGTTTCGGAAAACTGAGAATCATACGGCCCATCATACGGACCGTATAAAAGATACTGGCCGTATATTAGACCGTATAAGCTATCCAGAATTGGAGCCTCCACTGGAAAAAATATACGGTCACACATACGGACCATAAAAATTGTACGGACCGTATGTGTGTCCGTATAATTGTGTCGGGACAGAATTTTAAGTTTTAAATAAGGGACCAAAGTTCATTATTTTCATTTCCCATCCTCTCATTTTCTCTCCACACCTCAAGAACCCTCTAGAACTCTCTAAACACTTCATCTACAAGAACCTAACATAAATTAAGGATCAACTTCATCAAAACAAGAGAATCAAGAACATGAATGCTCACTAAGGTTGTACGAGACAAGAGATCTCTTTGGAAGTGGAACTAGGGTTTTGCAAAAGTGAAGAGTTTCCTGCTAAATCTCATTCCCACACTATCAAAGGTGAGTTTTTATGATCAATTCATGTTATTTGGAATATTTAGGGGTTGAAAGACTTGGATTATGGAAGGAAATAGAAAATAGGTTACAAACATGAGAATAGTGACATTGTTGAGTAGTAGCTTAATATGAATCATGATTCTTGATATGTTGTGATTATAATTATGTTATAAATGACATTAAGAACATGGGATAAACATCATATGAGGATGAATGCAATGTTGTATTATGACCATGGTTATGGCTGATTTGAAATGGAATTGGGAGACTTGAATAATGTAGGGTGGATGAAGATTGTTAATTATGATATGATGAATGTTATTATGGACGTTTGGGAGTTGAGAAAGTTGTGTGAACAAAGGAGATACTGCCCAATTTTCTATAGCTTTAGTTCAGACACGTTTATGTTATCGATTATCTAATATTAGTATGAACTCTCTTGAAGGTAGAAACGTGAATATTGGAGGGGAACGGTCAAGCGATAAAGTAGCTAAACGGAAAGGTATGTAAGGCTAGTCCCTTTTTTCTAAGGCGTGATTCTTACGACATGATTTTCCCTATCTCTCCATGACTTTCTTACATTCCGGAAATTGTGAGTCTATGATTATAAAGAGCTTCACTTGAGGTAGAGAAATGAGATATGTTATGAATATGATAATGGTAATGATGAGTCTAAGTCTAGAAATCCTAAAGCTCATGATACAATTCTTTTGAAGTAAATGATTCTTTGAGGTTGTTGATTGTGTTACACTCACCTTATAATGCTAATTCTTTCAAGGTGAGGCAGAATGCATATGAATACACCATAATGGAATCGGGGGTTCACAACCTTATGTCACCCCGATAGAGTGTAGTTGTCTTTGAGTTCCTATGCATGCATTATGATGAGTATATGATGAGATTACACCGCGCCTATATGGCCAGGCAGACACCGCTAAGGCGGGTAGCGTATACACCATGTCTAGATGGCATGGGCAGACACCACTAGTGGGCGGCATGAGATGGTTACCCAGGGTGTGGCAGGCCTGGACGCGGGCTAACGATGATGACACCGTACCTATATGGTCGGGCAGCTTATACATATATATGCATACATGATATGATGATGTTAATGAAGTAAGTTAGCATGCGTTATTTCTATTTTAAGTGACAGTCAGGTACATGTTCCTCACTTGAGTCTCCTTGTTTCATCGATATATTATTATTGTTTATGCTTTACATACTCAGTACAATGTTCGTACTGACATCCTTTTCTTTGGACGTTGTGTTCATGCCCACAAGTTGACAGGGAAGTGACCCTGATTCATAGGAGCTATCAACAGATTTACAGGAGCACTCCATTACTCCGGAGGTGCTATTTGAGATATTGTTTTGTGTACATATTTGGGCACGACGGGGTCCTATCCCGTCCTTATGTCTAGTACTCTAGTAGAGGCTCGTAGATACATATGTGTGGGTAGTATGGTCTCATGATTCCCTCAGTATATATATATATATATATATATATATATATATATATATATATATTTATATATATATATAAACTAGTTATGTGAGGCCCGTGCTAAGCCCGGGTCCAAACTCAAGATATAAAAGTAGATATTTTAATTAAAGAAATATAATTTGTGTTAATACAAGTGTACAACAACGACAACCATATACCCATCGTAGTCCCACAAATGGGTAATTACGTTAGTAATAATTAAATTTTATATAAGTATATTTTCAATATATGAAAGTAAAACTTTCATTCCACTCCTTTAATATTTTAACTTCCATTTTTATGAAATTATTTACTTCAAATCAAATGCGGAGCCAGAATTTGACATTTATAAGTTATGTATCCTAATTTTCTAAAAGTTATTTAGTTCTAAATAAATAATCTATACATAGTTAATGAACTTTAAAGACAAATACATAATTTAACTTGTGCAGCGGATGGAGCTACTCCTCCCTTAATTAGGGATTAGGGGTTCGAACATGGATATGGAAAAATCTTTGGAGGGAGCGCTTTCCCCGAGTGGGCGCTATACAATGCGAATTATCTGGATTAATTGAACTCAAATGCGGATATCGAACATCAAATAGAAAACCAAAGAACATGAAAAATGAGGTAGGAGGTTCAATAGCTTTTGAAAAGTAGACCTTCAAAAAAAAAATACATAAATTTAACTTAAATAAATAAGATTAGGACCTAGAAGTAATTAATTAAAAAGTTTTAAAAAAATTTGAAAATTCTTGTGAGGACTACAAAAGTCCCTATGTTTTCCCTTATATATAATAGTAATATATATATATATATATATATATATATATATATATATATATATATATATATATATATATATATATATATATATATATATATATTTATAGAGAGAGAGAGAGAGAGAGATAGATAGATAGATATGTATATTATTTTGATAGCCCGAGAGGCTCCTGTACATAAAGGTAGATATGTTTGAAAGTGAAAATAGTTTTTCCTATGGCTAGAAGTGTGAGAATGATAAGTGAATGCAGGATAAGTATGATGAGTAGTAAAATGAGCGGTGGTCGGTAGTCAGCTCCGGGTACCTGTCATGGCCCTAGTTGGGTCGTGATAAAAGTGGTATCAGAGCAGTTCCGTCCTAGGGTGTGTCTACGAGCTGTGTCCAGCAGAGTCTCGTTTATGGGTGTGAAGCGCGCCACACTTATAAACAAGAGGCTGCGGGGCATTTAGGAAAAAATGACCATTCTTCTTTTTATTAGATCATGCCATAAAGCCATGTTATAAGATTTTCTCTTTCCTAATGGTGTGTTATGATTTCAGCAATGCCGATAAAGAGAAAGGCCACAGCCGCCTAGAAGGGCAAGGCTACGGCAGATAGAAAGGGAGCCGCCAACTAATGTAAAAAAAGGTGAATCCCAAAGTGAGGCTCCATCTAATACCTCTCATACTCCGCCTATTATAGAAGAGCAAGAGGGGCCTTCAGCTCTAGCTCCTATGCCTCCAATCCCTCCACCGGCTGCTTCGCATCAACAAATGACATAGGCTATTCATCTATTGACACAGTTAGTTGCCGCTCAGGCACAACGGCAGAGTACAGGTTCAGGTGACAAAGCGACTAGTACTCGAGCCCGGGATTTTATGAGTTTAAATCCTCCAGAGTTTTTCGGGTCAAAGCCGGATAAAGACCCGCAAGGTTTTATCGATGAGATGTTGAGAACATTGAAAATTATCCATGCCGCTGAAACTGAATCCGTGGAGTTGGAATTCTACAGACTCCGGGATGTGGTGGTTCTTTGGTATAATAATTGGATATCCTCCAGTTGGCAAGAATTTATAGATGCCTTCATCAGCCACTATTTGCCACCCGAGGTCCGTCGAGCTAGAGTGGATAGATTCTTAAATTTGAAGCAAGGGAATATGAGTGCCCGGGTGTATAGTCTTCACTTTAACTCATTGGCTAGATATGCTCCGACTATGGTGGCTGACATGTGAGACAGAGCTCACAGGTTTATGAGTGGCCTAGGGCCACATTTCTTCAAAGATTTCTTGACAACTTCGTTGCAAGAGGGGATGGATATCTCCCGTATTCAGGCCCATGCCCAGAACTTAGAAGAGCAGCAGCATCCGCAAAGGGGTGAGCGTGATATTGATAGAGGGAAAAGTAAGTGGTCCAGATCTGGGTGCCGGTATCAATTATAGAGGGGGATCGAGATAGTCATATTCCAAATATTCAAGCCAGTCGGAGACTAGTGCACCTCCTCAGTTTGCAGGCAGAAGATTCGACCGCCCCATTCATACAGGACAGGGTCAGAGTTCGAGGGTCTTAGGTTCTCAATTTGGGGGTGATCCTAGCCAGCGGAGACCACCAGTACTATGATGTAGCGAGTGCAGTAAATTACATTCTGGTCAGTGTCGCCAAGGTTCAGATGCTTGCTATGCTTGTGGTCAAGTTGGGCAAATGATGCGAGATTGTCGATCGATGGGTGGTAAAGTTAGCGTTCAGCCCACAGGATCAGCGGCTGGTTCTTCGTCTGTGCGCCCGATAGGGCGAACTCCCCAGATTCCAGTACGTCAAGGTAGAGGCAGAGGGGAGCGTCCAGTTCAGGTGGTACCCAGCCCCATATGTATGCTCTAGCCGGATGCCAGGATCTTGAGTCCTCCCCGGATGTAGTCACAGGCATACTATCTATATTCTCTCATGAGGTTTATGCATTGATAGATCCGGGTTCCACGTTGTCTTATATTACTCCATATATTGCTGGTCGTATTGGGGTGAAACCCGAGCCAATTAATACTTTTGAGGTATCTACTTCGGTTGGTGATCCCGTAATAGCTAGACAAGTATACAAGAATTGTGTAATTGTGGTATGTGATAGTCAGACTAAAGTTGATTTAGGTAAATTGGAAATTTTGGACTTCAATATGATTATGGGTATGAATTGGTTGGCTTCTTGTTATGCGAATATTGACTGCCGAACGAAAGTGGTTCGATTTCAATTTTCGGGAGAATCCATACTAGAATGGAAGGGTAATACAGCGTCTCCTAGAGGTAGGTTTATTTCCTACCTTAAGGCAAGGAAAATGCTTGCAAAATTCTATGCTTATCACGTAGTCCGAGTTCATGACACCGAAGCTAAGCCACCGACTTTTCAATCCGTCCCAGTAGTGAATGAATTTCAGGATGTATTTCCAGATGAACTTCCAGGTCTTCCTCCGGAAAGAGAGATTGATTTTGCAATTGATGTGTTACCGGATACTAAACCAATCTCTATTCCTCCTTACCGAATGGATCCTGCAGAATTGAAAGAGCTAAAGGCACAATTGAAGGATTTGCTTGAGAAGGGGTTTATTAGGCCCAGTCCATCACCGTGGGGAGCACCCGTTCTATATGTGAGAAAGAAAGATGGTTCCCTACGCATGTGCATTGATTATAGGCAGCTGAACAAGGTCGCGATAAAGATTAAATATCATCTCCCGAGAATTGATGATTTGTTTGACCAATTATAGGGTGCCAAGTGGTTTTCCAAAATAGATCTGAGGTCAGGTTATCATCAAGTGAGAGCCAGAGAAGAAGATATTCCCAAAACAGCTTTCAGAACGAGATATGGCCATTATGAATTTCGAGTGATGTCATTTCGGTTGACTAATGCTCCGGCAGTGTTTATGAATCTAATGAATAATGTATTCACGCCTCTCTTAGATCTATTCGTGATCGTGTTCATTGATGATATTCTAGTATACTCTCGAACAGAATCAGAGCATGCGGATCATTTACGTATTGTCCTTGGAATTCTTCAGACTCGTGAATTGTATGCCAAATTTTCAAAATATGAGTTTTGGTTAAATTTTGTGACTTTTCTGGGCCATATTATTTCAGCTGACAGTATTCGGGTTGATACTCAGAAAATTGAAGCTATGAAGACTTGGCCAAGGCCTACAATGCCTATAGAAGTCCGTAGTTTTCTGGGATTGGCATGTTATTATAGAAGATTCGTGGAAGGATTTTCCTCTATTTCGGCACCATTGACGAAGTTAACCCAGAAGTCAGCAAAATTTCAATGGACTGATGTTTGTGAGGGCGGTTTCCAGGAATTAAAAGACAAATAAACCTCAGCTCCAGTCTTGACACTCCCAGAAGGGCCCGATGGTTATGTTGTATATTGTGATACCTCTGGTATTAGGTTAGGATGTGTGTTGATGCAGCACGGTAAATTCATTGCCTATGCTTCAAGGCAGCTGCGAAAACATGAAAATAACTATCCAACTTATGATCTTGAATTGGCTGCGGTTATTCATGCTTTAAAGATGTGGAGACACTATTTGTACGGTGTACATGTTGATATCTATACAGATCACAAGAGTCTTTAGTATATTTTTAAGCAGAAGGAGCTAAATTTGCGGCAGAGGCGTTGGAATTACGGAAAGATTATGATGTAAGTATCTTATACCACCCCGGAAAAGTGAATGTAGTGGCTGATGCACTTAGCCACAAATCAATGGGTAATTGATGTGAGGTCCCTTCGGAGAAGAAAGAATTAATTCGTGAGTTCCACCAACTAGCCAGTCTCGAAGTTCGCCTAATTAATTCAGGCAATGCAGGAATTGATATTAGCAATTCAATTGTTTCATCCTTAGATGTGGAGGTGAAAGAGCGTCAATATGAAGATCCGCAGTTTAGCCACTATAGAGATACATTTCATGAGAAATAGAAGTCTCCATTTGGAATTTCTATAGATGGAGTTCTTAGATACCGAGACAGGCTATGTGTTCCGAATGTTGCGGAATTACGTCATCGAATTCTAGAAGAAGCTCATTATTCTCGGTATTCTAGTCACCCAGAAGCGACAAAGATGTATCATGGTCTAAAGCTAATGTATTGGTGGGATGGAATGAAAAAGGACAGTAGAATTTGTAGCTCAATATCCAAATTGCCAACAAGTGAAAATTGAGCACCAAAAGCCAGGAGGATTGTTGCAAGCAATGAAGATTCCAGCCTGGAAATGGGAGGTGATCAACATGGATTTTATTGTAGGGTTACCTCATTCCCGTAGCAAGTATGACTCTATATGGGTGATTGTGGGCAGACTCACGAAAGCAGCTCATTTTCTTCCAGTCAGAACCACGTACTTGGCAGAAGATTATGCAAGGTTGTATCTCAAAAAGATTGTGCGACTTCATGGTGTCCCGATATCTATTATCACAGACAGAGGAGCACAATTTACAGTTAAATTCTGGAAGTCTTTCCAAGAAGGTTTGGGCACTCAGGCAAGGCTTAGCATAGCGTTTCATCCACAAACTGACGGGCAAGCCGAACGTACTATTCAGACATTGGAAGATAAGTTACGGGCATGTGTTTTAGATTTCGGTGGTAGTTGGGATGACCACTTACCTCTCATTGAATTCTCATACAAGAATAGCTATCATTCAAGTATTCAAATGGCTCCGTATGAAGCTCTATATGGAAGAAAGTGTAGATCCCCAATTGGGTGGTTCGAAGTAGGAGAGGTACAGCTACTAGGCCCTGAGTTGATTCAACAAGCAGTGGAAAAGTTCAAGACCATCTGAGATCGATTATTGACAGCCCAAAGCTGCCAGAAGTCCTATGCGAATAACCGTCGGCGAGACTTAGAATTCCAAGTGGATGATCGGGTATTCCTGAAGGTATCACTAATGAAGGGCGTGATGAGATTTGGTAAGAAGGGGAAGCTAAGTCCTCGGTACATTGAACCTTATAAGATTGTCCGCAAGGTGGGTCAAGTAGCTTATGTGTTGGACTTACCCTCAGAACTTGAATCAGTCCATCCGGTTTTCCATGTCTCAATGCCCCGAAAATGTGTTGGAGATCCTACTTGGATCATACCGGTAGATAATGTGCAAGTGACAGAAAAGTTGGCTTATGAAGAGGTCCTGATGCAAGTAAGGAGGCTCAGGAACAAAGAAGTAGCTTCAGTCAAGGTCTTATGCAGAAATAATAACTGAGAAGAAATGACTTGGGAAGAGGAAGAAAATATGAAGTCCAAGTACCCGCACTTATTTCAACCCCCAAAAGATATCCAAGATGAGGCATTAACATCATAAGGTATGTATGCTTTCCTTTTATGCTTTCGGTCGTGTGTGGCCATAAATTAATTGCTATTGTGTTGTAGCCCTGTGAGGCAATGTTATTATGGGCTGTTGTGACGGGATGGTAGCGCCATATTACAGCGGAAACTCTGGCGAAATTTTTGTAGAATTCCCGAGAACTTAACATTCGAGGACGAATGTTTTTAAAGGGGGAAGAATGGTACACCTAGGAAAATTCAAGTCATTGCACAGTGAATGGATTAACATAGGAAAAGAAGCATAGGATGTTTCCACAAGTAATAAGTAGTACTTAACGGTTTCCGTTATGATTCCAAAGACGTTTGAAGCACGAGAATAAAGTTCATTAAAGAATGTTAAGTATGAGCTGTGTTTTGAAAAGGGGTTTGCAAAGCACCGAGTTAACGTGAACTTAATAGTGTCTTAAAAAAAGAGTTATAACGCCTCTTATATTGTTAATGAAGTGTTAAACAAGTGTTAAGAAGGTTCCATGAGGATTGGAGATCAAACGAGTCGTCGAGGACAAGTTTCAAAAAACTGAGAATCATACGGCCCTTTATACGGACCGTATAAAAGATACTGGCCACATATTAGACTGTATAAGCTGTCTAGAATTGGAGCCTCCACTGGAACAAATGTACGGTCATACATACGGACCGTAAATATTGTACGGACCGTATATGTGTCCGTATAATTGTGTCGGGACAGAATTTTATGTTTTAAATAAGGGACCCAAATTCATTATTTTCATTTCCCATTCTCTCATTTTCTCTCCACACCTCAAGAACCCTCTAGAACTCTCTCCACACTTCATCTACAAGAACCCAAGAGAAATTAAGGATCAACTTTATCAAACCAAGGGAATCAAGAACATGAATGCTCACTAGGGTTGTACAAGACAAGAAATCTCTTTGGAAGTGGAACTAGGGTTTTGCTCAAGTGAAGAGTTTCCTCCTAAAGCTCATTCCCACACTATCAAAGGTGAGTTTTATGATCAATTCATGTTATTTGGAATATTGAGGGGTTGAAAGACTTGGATTATGGAAAGAAATAGAAAATGGGTTACAAACATGAGAATAGTGACATTGTTGAGTAGTAGCTTAATATGAATCATGATTCTTGATATATTGTGATTAGAATTATGTTATAAATGACACTAAGAACATGGGAAAAACACCATATGAGGACGAATGCAATGTTTTATTATGACCATGGTTATGGATGATTTGAAATGGAATTGGGAGACTTGAATAATGTATGGTGGATGAAGATTGTTAATTATGATATGATCAATGTTATTATGGACGTTTGGGAGTTCACATATGATATGGAGAAAGTTCTGTAAACAAAGGAGATACTGCCCAATTTTCTCTAGCTTTATTTCAGACACGTTTATGTTATCGATTATCTAATATTAGTATGAACTCTCTTGAAGGTAGAAACGTGAATATTGGAGGGGAACGTTCAAGCAATAGAGTAGCTAAACAGAAATGTATGTAAGGCTAGTCCCTTCTTTTTAAGGCATGATTCTTACGACATGATTTTCCCTATCTCTCCATGACTTTCTTACATTCCGGAAATTGTGAGTCTATGATTATAAAGAGCTTCACATGAGGTAGAGAAAACGGATATGTTATGAATACGATAATGGTAATGATGAGTCTAAGTCTAGAAATCCTAAAGCTCATGATATGATTCTTATGAAGTAAATGATTCTTTGAGGTTGTTCATTGTGTTACACTCACCTTATAATGCTAGTTTCTTCAAGGTGAGGTAGAATGTTTATGAATACTCCATAATGGATTCGGGGGTTCACGACCTTATGTCATCCCGATAGAGTGTAGTTGTCTTTGAGTTCCTATGCATGCATTATCATGAGCATATGATGAGATTACAGCGCGCCTATATGGCCAGGAAGACACCGCTAAGGCGGGCAGCGTATACACCATGTCTAGATGGCATAAGCAGACATCACTAGTGGGCGACATGAGATGGTTACCCCAGACACGAGAGGCCTGGACACGGGCTAATGATGATCACACCGTACCTATATAGTTGGTCAGCTTATACATATATATGCATACATGATATGATGATGTTAATAAAGTAAGTTAGCATGCATTATTTCTATTTCAAGTGACAGTCAGGTACAGGTTGTTCCTCACTTGATGCCTCCTTGTTTCATCGATATATTATTGTTGTTTATACTGTACATACTCAGTACAATGTTCGTACTGACGTCCTTTTCTTTGGACGCTGTGTTCATGCCCACAAGTTGACAGGGAAGTGACCCTGATTCATAGGAGCTATCAGCAGATTTACAGGAGCACTCCATTACTCCGGAGGTGCTATTTGAGATATTGTTTTGTGTACATATTTGGGCACGATGGGGTCTTGTCCCGTCCTTATGTCTTGTACTCTAGTAGAGGCTCGTAGATACGTATGTGTGGGTAGTATGGTATATATATATATATATATATATATATATATATATATATATATATATATATATATATATATATATATATTATTTTGATAGCCCGAGAGGCTCCTGTACATAAAGGTAGATATGTTTGAAAGTGAAAATAGTTTTTCCTATGGCTTGAAGTGTGAGAATGATAAGTGAATGCAGGATAAGTATAATGAGTAGTAAAATAAGCGGTGATCGGTAGTTAGTTGGGTACCCGTCATGGCCCTAGTCGGGTCGTGACACACTTATTCTGGACTGGGTCAGAGTTCGAGAGTGTCAGTTCCTTTTTATACGGGAGAATCGAGCCAGGTAAGGCCCCCACTGCCCCGTTGTGATCAGTGCGGTAATGGCCACTTTGGCCAGTGCCACCAGGGTATGGGGGTGTGTTATTCTTGTGGGCAGCCTGGTCATGCAGGACTTGCTGGATAAGGGCTTCATTATGCCCAGCACGTCTCCGTGGGGAGCGCTGGTATTGTTTGTGTGCAAGAAATATGGTTCACTAAGAATGTGTATTGACTGTTGGCAATTGAATAAGGTGACTATTAAGAACAAATATATGTTGCCTAGAATTGATGATTTGTTCGACCAGCTACAGGGTGTCAATTGCTTCTCGAAGATTGACCTAAGGTCAGGTGTCATCAATTATGAGTGAAAGGGGAAGACATTCCAAAGATAGCTTTCGGAATGAGATATGGGCATTTTGAATTCTTAATTATGTCTTTTGGATTGACCAATTCTCCTGCGACATTTATGGCATTGATGAACACAATATTCCGGCCCTTCTTGGATGTTTTTGTTATAGTGTTCATTGATGATATCTTGGTATATTCTCGTTCGGAGATGGAACATACGGATCACCCCCGAAAGGTGTTGCAAACATTACGAGATGGAAGGTTGTACGTCAAATTTTCCAAATATGATTTTTGGCTGACTTCAGTGGCTTTTCTAGGCCATATTGTGTCTGATGAGGGCATTAAAGTTGATGATCGGAAGATTGAAGCAGTTAAGAATTGTCCCCGACCAAAAGCCGCTTTGGAAGTTTGAAGTTTCTTGGGTCTTATTGGATATTATCGGAGATTTGTGGAGGGATTTTCTTCCATAGCAGTTGCCCTTACAAAATTAACTCAAAAGAGGGCCAAGTTTCGGTTTCACCCATGAAGGGTGTTATGAGGTTTGGTAAGAAGGGCAAGTTAAGCCCTAGATACATTGGCCCATTTGAGATTGTGGATTGTATTGGTGATGTCGCGTATGAGTTGGCCTTGCCGCCAGGTTTGGCAGGAGTTCACCTGATTTTCCACGTTTCAATACTGAAGAGATACCATGCCGATGGTACCTACATTGTCCGTTGGGATTCAATGTTGCTTGATGAGAATTTGACTTATGAGGATGAGCCTATTGCGATCCTAGATAGGCAGGTTCGAAAATTGAGGTCCAAGGAGATTGCTTCTGTGAAAGTGCAATGGAAGCAGCGCCCTATGGAAGAGGCTACTTGGGAGACTGAGTCTAATATACGTAACCAATATCCCCAGTTGTTCACTGATTTAGGTATTTCCCTGCCTTCTTTGTTTTCTTTGCTCGAGGATGAGCAACAGTTCAATTGGTATCTGATGTAATAATTCGTTTGGTCTTTATAGTTATTTTGACACTTTTGCCACTTCCGAGCTTTTATTGACTCATTTTGACCCGAGGTTGACTTTTGGGCAAACGGATCTTTTTCGGAGTTTCGTCAATTTCGAGAGGTCTGGATGATTGTTGAGAACTTGTATGTATGATTGGTTCGGTTCCCAGTGCATTTTGGTGTATTTCAGGACATTGGATGGGAAATAGAAAGTAGGCACTGGTGGTTGACTCGGTCAACGAGACCACCGTTGGAAATTTTGAGACCACGACTGCGTTCGTAGCATATTTTTGTATGGGTTTAGGTGGTCGGACCCGGAGCAGAGGGCCTCGGGAATAACCCAAAAATTCCATGGAAGACTTAGAGAATATGGGGATTTCTGGTGTCTGGTGTCTGGTGCCCGCAACGGCGGCATCAGAGCCGCCCCGGCGGTACCGCCTTGGCGGTGTAGTGACCGCTGGGGCGTTCATGAGTAAACAGGGCCTCACCGCCGCAGCGGTGTCCCCGACGCCGCAGCGATGCTGCTGTAGCGGTACTCCCTTCGCCGTGGCGGTCACGGGTAGGGGAATTTCATTAAATGTGTCATAAAATAAGACCTAGACCTTCATTATGTCATAACTCGATATTGGAGCTTGGGAAGGCTGTTCTTGGGGATAAATTGAGGAATTTCTTGGAGGTGAACCTTTGTCTAATCACTTACATCTCTTTAATCATTATCATCTTAGAATCATCCCTTCACTTTTCAATCCCTTAGAAATAGAATTTGAAGAAGGGTTTTGGGGGACTTCTCCCTAGGGTTATATTAATAAAATTGATGATGTTAATGCTAAAATGTGATGAATCTAAGCTTAGTAACCCCATATCTTCCACTTTTAACGTTGAATTTCAGATTTGGTAATTAGGTTTCATACCCAATTTGGGGGTTTTACTAGAAATCAAATTTGGGGATAATTCTTAGGATAAATCAACAATTAATAATTGGGTTATGATTACGTAGGATTCAATTTGGTATTTTACCCGTAAATTTCTCGTTTCGCCCTTGTGGGCTCGTTTTCCCAATTTCTAGGGTTAAATTGGACCTAACTGATATCATAGCAATATTAGTATCATTAGTCATGATTTCTAATGTAGAATTCGATTATGCTCAGACTACTTTGGTTCTGAGCTTTAGAGGAAGGGCAAGGCGATAGAGTGACTTGTTGGTGTTGCAGTTCGGTAGTCCAGGTAAGTTATGGTTTACCTTCAGTGAGACTTAGTATAGGGAATCACATATTTAGATTTTTATGTCGGAGACAGCATGTGAACCTTCGGGTGTGAAGTTGGGTTGGATATCACCTTAGGTTGGGCCCTGATGTGTGTTGGGACTAGCCACCATATTATATGTGTTTGATTGTTTAATTGTGTTGGCTTGATGCTATGTGTAGTTGGTAGATAGCGAATGTCGCTTGTTGTACTGATTTGGGATAGGATTGGCATACCCGTTGTTGGTATTTGTACTATAATACATTATTGACGTACCCACTATTGGTACTTGAGTTATTGATATATGTTGGCATACCCACTGTTGGTATTGTGATGTGATATATTGTTGGCGTACCCCATTGAGGTACTTGTAATATTGAGCTTACTTGTTGATGATTGACATATGCATTGCACGCATTCTCTCATATTATCATGCATGGCCGATATCCTGTGATGATCCAATATCGTTGATTGAGTGAAACTGATATTTGATAAACTCTTTTACTAGAGTGATTGTGAAAAAGGCCGATGTCCGAAGATCCATTCCGGAAATGTTGTTTATATGAAACTGATACTTGCTAAACTTTTTTACTTGAGTGATTGTGAAGAGGCCGATGTCCGAGGTTCAATTCCGGAATCGTGAATTTATGAAACTGATATTTGATAACTTTTTGAGTGATTGTGAGGAGGCCGATGTCCAATGGTTATATTCAGGCATCGTTGTGCATGGCCGATTCCGATGCTATCTCAGATTCGATTATAGTGCATGGGATCCGCGGGTCCCTCAGAGTGGTGCCGGTGAGACTCCATCTGTGACCAATTAGCCAGGGTCCCGTCTGTCTATTTGGTAAAGATTCGGGATGGGTGGCACTCAGACTTCGCGAGTTACACTGGGGTGTGCTACCGAGACGTCGATATTTTCATCCGGAGTATATGTGTACATCTCATTTGCATAGCATGGCATGGCATCACATTCATACCATTATTGCATTCCATTGCACTATGACTTGGGTGAGAAGTCGTGATGACTGTATTGTGATGGATTGTATTGTCGATTCTATTGTGTTGATTTTTCCAGGATTAGATATACTCAGACTTATTATATTGGGGTTAGATACTTACATAGGTGTTGATGGATACTCAGGTGCGATTATATTGTTTCATGTTGGATTGGTTTACTTGTTTATCTACGTTATTTTCTGAATTGTGTTAACTATGCTTAGTCGGCCTATGATGCCTACCAGTACTGTTGTCTATACTGACCTGCACTTGCTGCATTCTTTTATAAATGCAGAGTATCAGGCCGGATCTACTTCTCTGACTCGTGGTTGAGTGACTCCTCAGCTTCTACTTGAATTTTTCATGGTGAGCATGGTGTCCGCTGACCTCGAAGACTCTTCTATTGTTTATGTCTTACTTTTCTTTCAAGACATGATTTGAGACATTTTATGTATTGTTATTCAGACCAGAGTTATTCGGATTTAGATGCTCTTGTATGACCAGATCAGATACTGGGGTGGATTCATTTACTTCCGCACTTATCTATATTATACTATACTATGAGACTTATGTCATTTACTTCTTCCGCTATTTAGTGATTCTGAACGTTGAGTTAAGGGTTCGCTTACCGAGGTGGAAATGGTAGGTGCCCCCATGACCTAGGCTAAAATGGGTCATGACAGAGATCTTGGCTCGAAGTAAGATGGCTTTTGAAGAACATGGTTGACCATAAAATGGGCTAAAACAAGACAAATAAAACCTTTCCTTTACTTATAACTTATATGAAACCTATTCTATTTTTGCAAAGGGAGATATCCTCCATTAACTTTTATATATATATATATATATATATATATATATATATATATATGTGTGTTATAAGGACAAAAATCATAACATTGGACCAAGCTAGTAGGAATCTAATTAAGAGAAAATCTTAAATATGTTTTTGTCAAAAAATGAAATGATTTCAACCCCCTTATAACATTTTTTCAAAAAAGGGAAACCAACTCTTTTCCTAAAAATATATATTTTGCCAAAGAGATGGAGTTATGATATTGACATGACAATTATTGCAAGAAAAAAATATTTAGCAAATAATCACAAGAAATCACACAATGAAGCTCGTAGGTAAACCATATTCTATAGATCCTTAATACTAGGGTGCTTAAAACCTTCCCTAGGGGATCACTAGAACTCTTACCTCGAACTATGGCTTTAAAAGGTTTTTTCCCTTGTTTGAATAAACTCTTTGACTTGGAATTTTCCTTATAAATTAGGTGGTGACACTAAAAATACAAAGATCCAAATAGAGTCAACAACCTCTTACTAGCTTTTATGCACCCACGTAAAAGTGCATCATAACACCTTTGAGTTACAAAAGCTTTGGAGCCAGACAGATTTCTATGTTAAAAAAATGGTATTTACCTGGTACTTGTGTTGATGGGAGATGGCTGCCTAATAGGAACCCTTTGAAATTACTCGAGGTGCGTTCAAGCCTGCAAGGAGGTCCAAACACCACGGTTATTGAAACAAATGTTGTCAATTCTTGCCATCCCTTTCTCGTCTGAGTAAACAAAGCATAAAAGTTTGATGCTCTAGAGCACTTCACTTCTCTGATATAAGCTTCTTGTTTCATTCTCAATAAGAAGTATTCTAAGATTGTGTAGAATGAAGTTAGTGATGTATTTGAAGGACGAACGAAGCTCTGAGGTATTGTTATGCTGCTTGTGAAGAATGAAAAGTTGACTAGGCTTGAGAAATTGTAATTGTTACCTGTATGTGAAGTCTATGTGCTATTCTAATTTTTCACATTCACATAAATTAGAACGTATAATTCATGTTATCTACACTACAAGAAATTCTTCCTTAACAGTAACAGAAGTGGGGACTTCTATCTTTGGTGTTTGTTCTTCTTGGTTTAATATCTCTTTCTTTCCTCTATTCTATATAAAATCTGCAAATAATAAACAAATAACAAATTCTTTATTTAATATTCACTCTTAAATTAGTTTTTCAACTTGCATAGTTTTTGGCAGCCCTATGGCTTTACCGATGGACGGTGACGTTGCCTCTCACTCTGGTTTGTATGGAGAGAAACAAGTGTGATGTGACTTTCTCCTCCACAAAAGCCAACTATTACTCCTAGAAATTCTCTACAAGCCTATGGATTTGTGAGTGTGAAGGAGATAGATCTATACATGAGGAAATAGTCGATGCATAAGATTTAGTAAAACATGATTTCCGTTGGCTATAAAGATATGATAACAACTAGTTGATTTGTGTACAAAAATAATACTTCATTTTGTTTAACTGCATCATTAGGGTAACAACGTTTGTCCAATTGCTAAAGTAAAAATAAGATAGTCATATGCTTTCCTAAAGTCGATGCACAAGTCTTTAAATGGAACTTTCAAAAGGCAAATCCTTTCAAGTTGTTCCTAACTTCACTTCGATTTTAGTCGTCACTGTTGAATAGATCAAACAGACTGTATTCCCTTTGAATGAGATATCCTAAGTAAATGCACATGTCTTTCCATGGAAATATCAATGAACGCTACCTCACAAGGCAATACGTTTTAACATTGAAAGAAAAAAGTTCACTCTCATCCGATGTATAAACTGAATTAATGAATTCATGACATATGCCTTAATATTTTTTTATTACACTTAAGAAGAACACAATCATATGTATTCTAATGTTAATATATCTCTTAATTAAGGTAAATTCATATGATCTGATGTAAACATCAAATATAGGTAATTTTTTCGATGTTAATCTAATTGCTAAAATTAGAATTAGATAATCTATTGCTTAGCTCATGTCAATGCACAAGTCTTTCGATGGAAATTGTAAAGAAAGATACAACAGACGATTACCTTTTCAAGTTGATTTTATTCATATTTTAACAGAACATAGCTCAAGCGAATGCACAAGTCCCGACTGGGAGCTACTCGTTCTTCCTTCCTATTTCTACATATAAATTAGCATTTTTAGTGGAGAATGAGAAGAAAGGAACAATTCCAAATGAACATGATATTATTTAAGTCAAAGATATGCCTGGTATACATCTGATGAACTTATGTACTAATAACCATGGAAAATAAATATCCCAAGTTTTCAAATTCCTACCAAAACTTAAAACAGAACACTCGAAACTTGGATTGAGATCTGTGATTCTCTGTAATCTTCTTGATCGATGTTCAACAATAACGTGTCATTTATCGTCTGCATGTATTTCATAAGATGAAAAATAAAGAGTCAAATAGAGAACAATTATCTCAACATTCTCACATATTTTCATAGAAATGAGGTAATGGAAACACAATTTCCAAGCTAGATAATTATTTGGTATGTTTTGCGAAATCACTCATTACTCTCAAATTTCCACTAAGATACACTTTGCACTATTTTCTTCTTTTATGTTCAAGCTAATAAAACAACAAATATTCAAATGAAGATATATAATACCCGTTATAATGAACTAATAGAATCAGTATAGAGCTTACTATGAATATATTCGAAAGTTTTGAACTTACATCTTGTGGCTCTGGGAACTTTTCTAGATACCATTATCCGTCCTTCTGTAACGCCTTTGGCCTTGTTGCTTCATTCGCCTTCTCGCAACTGTGTATTCTAGATATTCTACAATCCTAGAAAGCCAATTTGAATTCTGAGAAGAAAGCATGAATATGCTATGAAGAATCCAGTAAACTGTCCAGAACCATATCCCATAAGAACCACTTTCCATCTGAGTTCACTTAGAAATGTAGAATTATTTTCTTGATCCAGTACACCTTTGTGTTGTTTGACTCTGGTCTCCATCTACTTCCACAGTCTCCCGAAACTGGGAATTCATGTAATCCATCATCGCCTTCACATGAATTGTTCTGAAATATAGCAATCCTTTGGGGACGCATCCTTTAAGATGATTGTAGGAGACATTTAAAACTGCAAGAGATATAAAAGAAGCAAGTGTTTTTGGTATCTCACCTGAAAGTTGGTTAAATGAAAGGTCAAATGATTCGACTACATATAATTTTCCAAGTGATGTCGGTATGTGACCTTGCAACCTATGATGAGATAAATTCAGCACATGCAACGTAATGACATCTCCTATCATGCTAGGAATATGACCATCAAATTTGTTACTCGAAATATCCATGGTGGTGTAAGAAGACAAGATTCTCACAACTTCATGCTCCAGTCCCTTTGTTACCACAGTTATCGAGTCTTCATAATATTCATTATTTAGTGCCTTTACTATTTGATCAATTCTCGTCATGGCTTTCAGATTTTGAAAAAGACTTGTTTGTATCTCAGCTGTAAAAGCATTGCAAGATTGATCTAACATTCGAAGCTCAGTAAAAAATTGTGTACTACTTGAAGTTATAATGGGTCCATGCAATTTGTTGTATCTCAAGGTTAAAACTCGTAGATTTGGAAGAATCCCCAGCCACATACGAAATGTGTCATTGAGGTGATTGTTTCCTAAATCGAGAACTTCCAACTGTTTGCAGTTGGCCAAGGATCTTAGGATTTATCCCACTAGTTTATTGCCATGCAAGTTGAAGCTTTTCAATACACTTCCAAAGTCAAAAGTTGTTTGGAGATCCCTAGAAAGACAGTTGTGTTGCATATCTAAAACCTCGAGTTGACCATTCATGTTACCCAAACATTGTGGAAATGCTCCCTTCGAATTGTTTCTTGTCAAATCTAGAATTTTTAATTATTTCAAATTGCAAACAGAAGAAGGAATCTCCCCACTGAAGTTATTATTTGACGCGAAGAAAAATTCTACCAAGGGCAGCGGGATAGGTAGCGACCCTTGAATAGAATTGGACCGCAAATCAATAGAATATAGAGGAAGAAGAGGAATCTGGTAAAAAATTATCACCATGTTGTGTGATGGATTAAGTGTTGACACCGAAAGCATCCAATTAGACCATACCCAATTAGGAATTCTTCCTTGAATCTTGTTATTTGAAAGATCCAAATCCCAAAGCTGCTTTCCTGATCTCAAAAATTCCAATTCATCTACTTCACACGAGGACAATGCTAAGTGTGTAAGAGATTCGGGAAAGGTAGACTTGAATTTGTTCTCATTGGCCAGCGAAATACTATTATATGAAAAATCCAGCTCGGAAAGTTGTTTGCGGTTTGAAAAGAAGCTAACATCTAACTTGCCAGTAAAGTTTTTCGACGAAAGATGAAGCTTTTCAAGGTTCACAAGGTTCTGAATTGATTTTGGAAGATAGCCTTGCAACTTATAATCTCTTAAGGTAATCACAATGAATGAATTATATTTGAAATCTTTGAGCTTACCAGAAAATTGGTTAGAACCCAAGTCTAAAGAACTTAGTGATGGAAGAGAGAATATCCAAGATGATATTGATCCATGAACTGAGTTATTTGATACCCAGAGTTTTCTTAGATTCTTCAATCCACTTGTAAATAGAGGAATTGGTCCTTCAAGATGGTTATTTTGAAGGCGCAAAGACTCTCTATGAGTAAGATCCCAAAGAGATTTTGCAATAGGACCAGAGAGATTAAAAGAACGAAGTGACAAATAAAGCAGTGAAGTTAGGTAGCCAAGAGATTCAGGTAAATTACCAAAAAAATCACTCCAGAGAGATCTAACTCCAGGATAGATATGCTACTATTCCATTTGGTCTTTGGAAAATAACCACTGAGCTGATTATTAACTAAGGTAAGAACTACCAAGTTATGCAAGTGGAAAATGCTCTCAGGTAATATCCCATGCAACTTTGTCTCATCTAGCCTCAGAGTTGTTATATGAGAAGAGAAGTTTTGAGATATGGTCGAAGAGATGTGTACTTCAGTAAGATCAAGATCTCTTAATTAGGTCAAATTCTAAAGGAGCAATTTAAAACTGAGAGGCACAAGTCTCAACTTACCTTTGAAAGATGAAAGAATAAGAGAGTGTAATTTGGTAAGATGGGAGATTTCATGAGGAATTTGACCAAAGAACTCTTAGTGGGAAATATCAAGATGTGTATAGCTTGAAAACCTGCTATCTTTAGGTGTAATGCGTGAATTAGAAAAGTCATTCCCAGAAAGGTTAAGCCTTTGGAGATGAGACAGTTGAAATAGGCTGCTATTGGAATAAATCCTCCCCACAAGACTGCTGCAACAGAGGTTGAGTTCAATGACATGGCCAGTCAACTCATCACATTTCACTCCATCCCATAAGAAGCAATCTATACACATATTCAATGAGCTTATTTTTCCATAAGATCGCTGACCATACTAATCACAAATAGAAGATGCAGATGCAACATGTAAGACGAATTTTTACTTAAATTTCATAAGGGCGAGAGATTGATATTTGGTGCATGATTGAGGTTCCAATGAAGAAAAAAAAGTTGACAGAGACAGAAAGATAGTAGAATGGGAGTTACAGATAGCCCATTTTTGTAAGAAGATAGTCTAAATAGTTTTGAAGAGAAGAAACCAAGAACGTTATATATGATATGTGTTAGTACAAGATCAAAATTCATGATAGATAAATATAGGTGGATGTTAAATAGAGTCAAGTCTTGTAGGTCTTCTCGAAGATGCTAAGGATTCTTGAGAAAAATCGTTCAATAGTAATAAAAAACAACAAGCGATCATCATAATTAGTTTGACTGCCCTGGATTTGGGGCAACTTGTTCCTTCCTATTTCTACATCTAACTTGTCATTTTTTTGTAGAGAAAGATAAGAAATAATGGGAAAGTTCCAAATGAATGAGATATTCTAAGTCAATACAGTCTTTTCATGGAAAAGTCAGGTGAAAGTGACAACCATGTAATACTTTTCCTTTGAAAGAAAAAAATCACTCAGAGTCCCAAATATATAACCGTGACATGTCTTTTTATACATTTTAATCACTTAAGCACAATTCATATTTAATCACTTAGTTATAGTAAATCATATGCTTTGATGTATGCATTGAATATGAGAAGTTTTTCAATGTTAATCAAATTGCTACAATAAAATATTAGATATTTCAGTGTTTCACTCATGTCAATGCATAATCTTTCCATGGAAATTTCAAAGAAAGCTATAACTGACAAATTACCTTTTCCTATTTTAACAGAACATAGCTCAAGTCAATGAACTTGTCTGGATTGGGGACTACTACTTGTTCCTTCCTTTTTTTGCATCTAACATAGCATTTTTGGTGGAGAATGAGAAGATCAATTAAACTTCCATCCAAATGGAGGTTCATTGCATAAAAGTTACTATTCTAAATGTTTTTTGTTCATTTCATTGTCTGGTTTCTTTTTTCTTATTTACATTTTTATTATCTTAAAAGAATGTATTTTTTTTTCAAAAGTTCAAAAAGCCGGTAGATACTCGAAACAAGGACTTTCCACAAATTAAAGTCTTTATTAAAAAAGAAATTGGATGATTATATGGTTCATTTTCTTTAATATCATAGAGATCTAATATTAAAAAACAAATTGACGACTTGAGATAGGTCCTTCAGATATATTTTGATCTTTTAATTAAGCGACAAGTTCCTATAACTAGAGCTCTGAAGGTGATATATATCTTGTATATATTGTTCATTGCTTCTGTCACTACTAGAAACAAAAGTTTTTCCCACCAACATTCAGCGAGACATTTTTGGTATAAAACATAATTTTTCCACCTCGTTCTGTAACGACCCGTTAGGTCATTTTAGTTGATTTCATATTTTTGTCTATTTTACCCTTGTTAAACCGCCCTTTTTCTTGTTTTCAGAATTTGCTATGTTGGGTAACCTTTAAGTGTTAAGTTTACTTTAGGCATCTTCGGGGATAATTTTGTCTTTTGGGGATTTTTGTCGGTTTCATTAGCTTCAGAACGTCAAATATAGTTTGTTTGAGTGTTTTGCTCAGTTCCCGAGGGTCTTGGGCGTTTTGGGCTTTTGGTTGGAAAGTTGGTTTTTTCCCATTCGGGGTTGACTTGGTCAATGAGACCTCTTTTGGAATTCCAATAGCATGAGTGAGTTTGTAGCACGTTTTTACATGTGTCTGCATATTTGAGATATGTCGCGGAGGTTCCGGGAGAGTCTTGAAATTTCGGGTTAGGAGAGTGAAAAACTAATTTTTTTGCTCGTTGTGGTGTATTCGCAAGCGCACAAGTGGTCACACCCATGCAAATACACTCCAGCAAGTGGAGGCCCGCAGGAGCAAGGTCCTGTGGATCTGGCCTGGGTCTGTAGCGGCGAAAGTGATCCCGCCGTAGCGAGCCCGCAACTGCGAAGGTTGTCCGCAGAGGTGGGAATGAGATATTATAGTGGCTCTCGCCGCAGTAATGGAGTTCCGCCGGTGCAAACTTAAGTGAGCAAGTGCACAAATCGCTGAACAAAAAGAGGTCGTTAGTGCGTTCTTCCTTTAGAATCTCATTCGAAAACCCCTAAGTTTGAGATAATTATTGGAGGAGAATTGAAGGTAATTCAAGGAGGAATCATTGGGTAAGTATCTTGACTTGGTTTTATGGTTATTTCAATGAGTTAGATCCTTAATCCATGCGTAGAATGTTGAAATTAAAAGGTTTATGGAAGGGTTTTGGGAACCCAAATTGAGAATTGGGAATTGATTAATTGAGCATGAATTCATAGTTTTTTATGGATCATTTTTGGTATATAATTTATATGAAGCATGAGGATCATGATTTTAGCGTCAGTTTACTGTTTTGCCCTTTTGGATTCGGAATCCTAATTTTAGGTCTTATTTTGGGGGATTTTGGATTATGTAGCAATATAGATATTGTTGGACTTGTGTTCGAACGTATATTCCGTATTTTATTAGACTTTGTTCGTTTGGAAACTTCTCGGAGTGACAAGGGGTGTCTGACTCGAGATTTGGCTTAACAGGCATTTTGAGACCTTGAACTCTTTCTTGAATGTGTGTATTGGTTGAAAATAATCTAATAAAAGGGTAATTGGGCTAATTAAGAGGGTTCGAATACTTGTGAAGTGACAAGCACTAGTATCGAATAACGGTCATCATGTTTGGGTATCTTTGCTATTTCAATTGTATAGTTAGTCTGAATACCATGTCTGGGCACTAGCAGATAGAATAGTATGATCCTTTGAGATTCGTGATAGGGTCCGATGCCTGTACTTTATGTCTCTTATCATTATTATTTGCATGTCTTGTTTGTTCGTGCGCATATCACTCATTATGTATATCCTCGTTGAAATGAAAAGAAAGTAAAAAGGTGAAGCCTTTATGAGAGTGAGATCAAAATGATGGAATTCATGCTTTTACACTTGTTCTTGACTTGATGCATGTCATATTCATGCCTTTCATGTTTCTATGCATACTATTTGAGGATATGATTATGAGTCTGATGGGATTATGTTTCGGACGAGTGATGATGTTGGCACGTTATATTGGCACTTGAGCCCGGTTGGCTATGAAACAGGTTATTAAGATATGATATGATTGAGGTCGTGCTCTGAGGAAACAACCGGAGAGGCGATATATGGGGCTCATGAGCCCCCATGAATCACGATTCGTTAAATATTCAAACGTGTGTATATCGGGAAGTGGAAACAAAGGCTATCGTTGCATTTGCATATCATTCATCAATTTTTTCTATATTGTTGTTGTGATTATTGGTATTTGTTTGGCCTTATCTTGAAATCTATCTGTTGTATGGATTTAGCAGTGATTATGATTATCTTATACTCGGACTAATGGCAGACAAGTGTGATAATGGCTTCTTTGACCAACCCTCATCTCTATTCCGAAAAGGGTAGGTCAACGATACATTCTGAGTAACCCTTGTTTATCATGCCACACTTGTTTTAACTTTCTTTGTGTGTAGACTCGATCCCTAGCACTAGTGGAGGCCGCGACTACTACAATCCCCATTAGAGCTATTCATTGAGATTCGAGGTGAGCTCTATGGCTTCTGGATAGCTTCGTGTCACGATCCAACTGGAGGGTCATAACAGGCACCCAGAGCTAACCTACCGAGCACCTCAAAACGTACATCTCATAGTCATATCTGAGTGGGCCATATAGATAACTCATAAATATCATCAACTGTAAGGGATGCCAGCCCAAAAGATATACATATACGTCATCAAGATGAGCCCAAGTATACAAGCCGACAAGGCTACCAAAATAGTAATATAACAGAATGCGGACCGAGAACGTCATAGAACATCTAATTGTGCATACTTGTATACGAGCCTCTACTGGAGTACATAACATAATAAGGACGGGACAAGACCCTGACATGCCTATATATACACAAAAGAATCATACCAACTGATCTGCAGCTCCGGAACGAGTGGAGTGCTTCTGTACAACGCTGAGAAAACAGCCTAAGGGTCTGATCCGTCTCCCTATCTATCTGCGAGCATAAACGCTACGTCCACAACAAAACTACATCAGTACGAATAATGTACTGAGTATATAAGGCATGAGTAACCACATAATAAGGATATGAAAGTAACAACAGATAAGAGAGATAACCTGTACATTTGAATGTCTCTTAAGGTGGAAGTCATCCATGCTTCGCTTTAAGAAATTTTTTTTCATACAGACATATATATAATACCATACTCGGCCATGTAGGTTTGGTGTTATCCATACCTGGCCATGATAGGCTTGGTGTTATCCGTACCCAACTACAGTGGTGTGCACAATAGATGTCTACCTGGCCGACTATAGCGCGGCTTAGTGTGAGAAAAGGCATACATATATATAAACCATGCATAAGAGTCGAAATAAAAGCTACAACTCTATTAGAGTGATGTAAGGTCGGTAAACCTCCGATTATCGTTATGAATCTATCATTATCGTATCTCACCTTGAAGGAACAATAATCACAAGATGAGACTAACATCAATGAATAAGATCAACAACTATAAGATGAGATCAATAAGAACATCAAGGACCATAAGCTCTAGTATTTCCAAGATTAGAGGCATTATGGATATCACGTGTAAGTTCACAATAATGGGATCATGCCTTAAGAAAGAAAGGGACAACCTTAACATACCTCAAGTCGTCCAAGCAATCCAACAATCCTATAACAAGGAATATATATAACAAGGAATATATATATATATATATATATATATATATATATATATATATATATATATATATATAAACTTAGATAGCGCTAGTATATCACGTATATCAACGACAACTTGATTCTAAAGTAAAATGGGCAGCATTTCCCCTTACTCTCCAATCACCTCAACGTATACAACAACCCACAATAACAACAAGAAGCTTGCCCATACAAAGAATGTACACCAAACATCCCAAAGTATACCAATATACAATAACAATATACACTTCCTTTCTTCCCAATCAAGGAGTATAATCTCATCAACAACATTAGATACTTCCCATATTCATGGGAATTAACTTAACAATATAGCCACAAGATGCTCAAAACAGTCCATGAAATCATGTTTGGACTTCTCTTTACATTTTCTTCCTTCAATCAAGTTGCATAATTATCAAACAACATCAATAGTATCATACGCAAGAAATTGCATTCAAACTAGACTCAAATCCATACAAAACTTCTTTTCAAATTCAATTCATAGCCAATAACTACAACACTTTATGACTTTTCCCCATAACTCTTTCCACTTTTTAAGACTTGGTAAACCTTCAAATCAACATAACATAAGAGATAAGATGAAGATATACCTTATACTTGAAGAACTTTAACTCATACAACTTGTTTTAAGACCAAGTTCAACACTACTCAATGCAGAAGCAAGAACAACACCTTTTATGAACTAGTTGAGGATTTTGGAGTTTGATCTTCTCTTGGAATGATTTGGGGTGTTTATGGATGTTATAGGGAACTTAGAGAGACATTAGGAATTTATTTTGGTGAAAAATGATGACCCAAGGTCATGGAAATCAATTTATAGGAAGTCTCCACCGACTTCCAAGTTTTTGGAAAAATTCGAGCAAAGTACAACCAAAAACTACAAGTCGTACTTCAAAGTACACCCTATTGTTCATTCCATACTTTCAAAGTGCTCCCTACTATTCATCCCGTGCTTGGAAGTAAAAAAAATCAACTTTCTGGAAATTTCAGGTAAGTTACGTCCAAAATGTATAGGACGTACATTTTTGTACGGCCCTTAACTTATCCCTTGCTTCTCCGAATTGCAATCTGTCAGTTGCATTGGAAAGAAAACTCGCTGAACTTGAATTTACATAGCTTATGAATTTCATGACTCCTCATATTCTAGGAGATATGCCTCTCTCAAGTTAGACCAAAAATCTTGTCCACAATTCTCCCAAGTTTTCCCAAATTTTCAACAAACTTAATTTCTTCAATTCACTTGATCCTGAAACCTTTAGACCTTTGTTTATCACTTGTTAGAAGTCCTTCTTAATCTCATAAGGGTTCCATGACCTATTCCGGGCCTATGTTTGCTTACTTACAACGAAAACAACACCGAAATTGTTGAGGTGTAACATCCTTCCCTCTTTGAAACATTCATCCTCGAATGATAAATCCTCATAGATTTTATGCAAATTTTTGGTAGAGCTTTCTCTGTAGTTGTAATACTACCAACTCGTCACACAGCAAACCAACAACACGATGCCATACAGGGCTACCACAATCAGTAACTAGGAACATATACATACCTGAAGGCTATGATATCTCAGTCTGGATTTTCTTTGGTAATGGAAACAAATACGGATATCTGGATCTCATATCTCTTTTAGCTTCTCAAGTCATCTCTTCTACCTTCACATTCTTCCATAGTACTATTACTGAGGCTACATCTCTGGTTCTCAATCCACAACCTTAGAACTTGGCTATCTGAGAGGGTAGTTGTAACGACCCTCCCGGTCGTTATAGGAAATGTAGGATCACCCCACCAAATAGAATCTCTCTAAGGGTAGAATGAGCTAATAGAAACTCGATTGTATAAGTCTAAGAACTGAAAATTCGACTTATTTGTGATTATTGTTTGATTTTGTTGAGTCCATCGGGGGGTGACGTAGAAAATTAGAACTCCGTTGGGAATTCCGAGGCCACGAGTGGATTCGTGTGATGTTTTAATATATATGTGCATGGTTGTTTGTGTTTGTGAGGCCTTGGGTGAAATGTTGGGTGATAGAGTGGAAAACTGGGCAAAACTTCGAGCTTACGGCCCAATTTGTACCGCTGTGGCGGGGTGTGTACCGCTATGGCGGCACCACTATAGCGGTGAACACCCCATCGCAAGCAGTCAGCTGTTGTTCGTGTGTCCACCGTGGTGGGCAATGTCTCGCTACGACGAAGTTGCTATAGCGGAGCATGGGCCGCCATAGCGAGACCGCTGAAGCAGAAAATTTACCGCCGCAGCGGTCGACGGGGGGCAGAAAGCCATGTCTTAAACACTTAGTTCCACATTCTTTATTCATAAATCTCCAACACAGTTCCCCACAAGCACCTAGGGTGAAATTCCAAGCTAGGGCAAGAATACTCTTGAGAGGTAAGTCTCATCCATCCCTTTCAATCATTCCGTATCGTCTTCATGATTATCATCCCTTTTATGGGTTTTCAATGGTGAAATTAGTAATAGTAACCCTAGAAATTAATAAACCTTCTATACTTGATGGGTTATGATTGTTATCACTTACTTATCATCTAATGGCTTGGGTTAACTCCTATTAATCATGAATTGAACCTTTAGAGCCATGAACTAACTGAATTGAGACTTAGGGTTCCATAAACATGGTAGCTTGACCATGGGAACTGCTTGTAATTTGAGTGTTGATTACATATTGTTATAGTTGATGGTTAGTAATTACTAAGGCCCTTGTTAGGATGTTTTACACCTAGAAATCATTCACCCATTGGAATGGGGGCTAAAGGGAAGGGTGTCTTGCATTGATATTGTGACTAGAATAATTGTGACTCATTGAGCATTCTAATTTCTAGACTTTGAGCGCTCTGAGGCTTTACAGAAGGGAAAAGATGTAACAGAGTGATTCAAGTTGTTCCAGCTCTACGTTTGAAGTAGGTTACGATCTACTTGAATTAGACTTTGATTAGTTGATTGTATGTGTTGTGAATTTATTAGGAGAAATCATGTCTAGTCTTCTTGCATGATATTGTGCGCTTGAATTCCTATGTGCAATTGATTGAGTGACTGTGTAAGATTCGTGCCACTATTCATCTGTGTTGAACCTACAGTTGATGTTGTTGTGATGAGAAGTTAGTATGATCTTCTCAATGAAATTGTGATACAAAATTATGATTTGAGCAATGATAATAAGAGGGCAAGAAATAATGTTATGTATGGATATATGAAAAGGCACAATGTGACTTAGAATATGGGCTCATAGTTGGAGGTTCGTTTCGAAAGCGAGAGATACATTGATGTGGCCCGCGTCCGAGGTTCTTTTCGGAGCGGAGGTTTATGCTCGGGTCCGATGAGGATCCGGAACGGGTGGTACATGGACACCATGGGTCCCCTACAACTCATGACTACTGAGCAATGACATCAGTTAGCATGTGTGTACAGTAAGTATGGTTATTGTGGTAAACTGATTCCCATTTGTGGTTCCCGTGATTTGATTTCTTGATATTTTGGCTGACTTGATTAATGGTTATCTGTGGTTGACTTGTGTGGTTTATTTATTTCACGTCTGTTGGCTGGTTGTTTATTCTATTGATAATATGAGATATTCATGATACTAATCTTAGTCGGCCTATGATATCTACCGGTACATAGTGTTTGTACTAATACTACCTTGCTGCATTCTTTTGAGTGCAGATTGTGATACAGAGACTGCTACCCGCCCTCACATCTAGCATTGAGGACGTTGCTGAAAGATTTAGGATGAGCTTCTATCCATGCCAGGCCGCCCGAAGATCTTCCTCTTATGATGTCTATTTCCTATTCTGGACATTATGGTTATTTGTTAGACAGATTTCACTCCTTAGGCATGTTTTAGATTAGAGTCCTTGTACGGTGACTTTCGAAGTTTGGGAAATTATAATAGTTAGGACTTCCGCATTTACTTCATTATTTTATGGCATGATTTATTTTGATTATCTTATGCTTGAATGAGCAATAACTGATTGAACTAGTTAATATAAAGATAGATTTGAATGAGTAGATGACTTGTGTGTTGGTTCGCCCACTAGGAGTTAGTGTGGGTGCCATCATGGCAGGTTGGGTCGTGACAGTAGTAGGAAGTTTCTCATACGATAACTGTTCTGTAATCTGAATGTCATCATATGGGTATAACTGTGGGGGATTTCGCAATACATTTGCTGAGCATAGATGTGTAAAAGACTAGATATGTAGATTCCAATTCTCGGGAGAAATCTCGTAGGCCCTTTGATTATCATCTTGTAAAGTCTAAGGTATCCAAGTGTAAACTTATCCTCGTTATTACCTCTCATAAATATTTTTAGGATGAAATCCCAAACCTCAAATAATCTAATATTCTCCCATTCTTATATAGCTTCAGATGGGCCATCTGGATATGCAAATTCAAACCATACTAACTGTTCATCCCAACTTTCTTAAAGGTCTAGCATACATGTTCATAATATATCTCGTGATGTCTAAAAAGCATGCTCTACCTTCCTACTTACCTCAAGGTGGAAGTCAACACTGGGGTAACCTATATTCTTCAGGTTTCTCTGAATGTACTGATCCTCAGGCACTAGTAGAGAACTGGGCATCTTAACCAAATAATTCCATATATAGCTTACATAATCCCTTATAATTATAAAATCCATATTGATCATTCCTTCATTCCTCAACGACATATCCATTTGTTTCCTCGATCTTTCAGGCTTCTGTTTATTTATTAATGAATCACGAACTCTGCAACATTTCCTTTATATCGGTCCACTAAAATCACGATACACCTTTGTTACTTCTGAATAGATCATATAACTTCGCTACATTTATCATATAGTCGGTCCTATTATTTTAGAAATTCACCTTATTGAAATACTCCTTTCGTGAATACCATTTCAAGCTTTGGTTTTTAAAGATGTACCATATCTAGGATACTATGTCTTTACTCAGGTTTTTCTTGACATAAACCATATTTTGCTGTTGCTATTCTCCACTATGTTACGCTTCGCCAATTGAATCTCTAGAGTGATCTTGGCAAGCTTATCATATACTTATATCATATCTGCGGTATATAATTCCATATCCTTGTGTTACCTTTCAGAATGAACGAATCCATTTTGGTGCGAGGTCCGTCCTTATTCATCTTAATGCCATAAAGCTGTCTTACATGAACTTACTCCTCATTATCCTCTTCACTACAGCCTCTAGCCTCTAGTTCCTTATTTAGATCCATCTTATTGAATTTACTTACAATGCGACTTTAATTCCTTTACGTCCTGAATATTCTATGCCTGGAATTCTCGTATCATCTATAAGCTTTTGCTTCCAGATAATCATACACATTTATTCTTTTTCATTGTAGGCCGTTTCCATCAACTATTCGCATTCCTTCAGATAGTTCATTTTCATTTCAGCCCTCTTCTATTGTCAACTCCGTATCTTTCCCTCAACAAAGACGTTATTAGATTCTAACTTGAATGCTTTTGATTTTAAAGCTTTCCCTATACAATGATTTCCCATCTGGTATGCGGTGTTGGAAATTCGTATCCACACAACTAGCTTGCGGTGGCTATTTCACTTAATTTCTTATCTTAGTCCATTATTTACTTTGAGTACCATCTTTGTTACACCTCAGAAATTTTGGATTGCTGCGTTCTGAATAGACTAACATGAGCTTTGCGTGAACATGAAGTTCTTATGAGACTAAAGGGAGAATTTGATAAATTTAAAGTGCGCACCATAAGATTTTGAAGCCATATGAATAAGTGAAACTAAGTTCGTTGAAGAAAAGTGGAATGCAAGTCATGTTTCGAAAGGTTTTTGCAATGATTAAGCTAATCTTTATTTAGTAATGTCTTAAGGAGGAGATATAGGGGCACTTAGATGGTTAACGAAGTGTTATATAAGTTCCAATAAAGTTCCATAAGGATTGGAGGTTGAATGAATCAATGAGAGAAAGTTCGGAAATTTTTGGGTTGTACGACCACTTATACGGATTGTATAAGTTAGACGGCCCATATAAATTGTTACACCTCGGAAAAATTTCCGTTGATGCACAATGAATAGACTAATGAAGGGCACGAAGTATATTATGTTTCAATAAGTAAGAAATATCATTTGATAATCCTAATTGATATTTCAAAGTCATTTGATAATCCTAATTGATATTTCAAAGACATTCGAAGCAAGAGAAGAAAGTTTGCCAAGAAAGGCAAGGTATACGTTATGTATCGGAAAGGATTTACGAGTAACAAGTTAATGATGTCTTAGGGAAGATTTATAACGTGCCTTAGATTGTTAATAAGGTGTTAAACAAGTTTTAAAAAGGTTTCATAAGGATTGGAGATCAAACGAGTCGACGAGAACGAGTTCGGAAAAGCTGGGCATTATACGGTCCAACATACTGGCCGTATAATATACTGGCCGTATGTTAGGCCGTATATTCTGCCCAGAATGGCAGCCCTCACTGGACCAAATCTACGGCCACACATACGGTCCATATAAATTATACGGACCGTATGTTGGTCCGTAGAACTGAGTCGGGACAGATTGTGAGTTATTAAAAAGGAGACCCAAGTTCATTTCATTCTCACTCCCCTTCTCTCAAGAACTCTCTATAATATTTCTACACACTGCTTCCACAAGAACTCAAGAGAAATTGATGCTCAACTTCATCAAACCGAGAGAATCAAGTGTAAGAAACTCATTAAGGTTCATCCAAGACAAGAAATCTAAGTGGAAGTGGAACTAGGGTTTTGCTCAAGTGAAGTGTTTCCACCTAAAGTCAATTCCTACACCATCTACGGTAAGTTTTATGGTCATTCCATGTTGTTTAAAGTATTGACAGGTCAAAAGACTTGGTTTGTAGAAGGATATAGAAAATGGGTCATAAATGTGAGAATAGTATCATTTTTTAGTAGTAGCTTGGAATGAGTCATGATTCTTGATATGTTGTGATTATCATTATGTTATAAATGACATTAAGAACATGGGATAGATATTGTATATGAGTAAATGTAATAGTGTGCTATGACCATGGATATGGAAGATTTTAAGTGAATTGGGAAATATGGATAATGTAGGTGAATAAAGGTTATTGCTTATGATATTGTAAGTGTTATTATAGACGTTTGAGAGTTGATATGAGATATGGAAAAAGTTGTATAAACAAAGGAGGTGCTGCCCAATTTTCTCTAGCTTTAGTCAAGTATGCTAAGCTATCGATTATCTAATGTTAGTATAAACTCTAATAAAGGTAGAACGTGAGCATTGAAGGAGAACGTTCAAGTGATAGAATAGCTAAATGAAAAGGTATGTAAGGATAACCCTTCTTTCAATAAGGCATGGTTCTTTGGCTATATATCTATCCTTTCATGAGTCCATATTGACCTCCAAATGATTCTATCTTTAAAGCTACTAAACTCGTTATGTTTACGATTCTACTAAATACCTTATATGATGGGTGATCCTCTAAGGATACATGTAATGAAACGATAATAGTAATGATGTCGAAGATGCTTATATGCTCTTATGTATGACTATTATGTAACACCGAGCTTATATGGCCGAGTATGATATGTATTGCGCGCACACCACTGCAGTTGGGTACGGATAACCCTGAGCATTGGTAGGGCCAGGTATGTATAATCATCGAGCCTTGTCATGGCCGGGTATGTGAAACACCAAACCTTCATGGTCGGGTATGCTATGAATACGAATACGAATATGAATATGGCTACGAATATGAATATGGATATAAATATGAATACAGATACTGATACTGATATAAAAGTATGTATATGTACATGTGTATGTACACAAACACGCATTAGAAATGGAAGGTCCCTATGAAAGGCAAGTAAGTATTTATGACGATAGTTTTATTACCTTCCATCTTATGCTATTTTCTTATGCTGTCTCTTATGCTTCTATAGTGATGCTGATTATGCTTTACATACTCAATACATTATTCGTACTGACGTCCTTTTGTTTGTGGACGCTGCGTCATGCCCACAGGTGGCTAGGAAGATAGGCTTTGCCCATAGCTTTATTACTCAAGGACTACGTAGAGGAGCTCCATTTCATTCGGAGTTACAGCTTTTGGTATCTATTCTTTGTGTACATACTTATGGGTATGGCGGGGTCCTGTCCCGCCTATATGATGTGACATACTATTCTTAGAGGTGTGTATATGGTTAGATTTCTTTACCCTTGTCGGCTTATATTTTGTATATCCTTTTAATAGCCTCGCCGACTTATGTACGTTAATATGGGCATAGTTGTTGATGGTGATATAAATGTATTGTTGCCCAATGAGATTAGTGTGAATGATGGATATAAAGTATGATTAAGCTATGTTGCTCACCTATAGGTAAATGTGAATGTACGATGAGAGGTGCCCGGGTAGGTTAGCACCGGGTACCCGTCATGGCCCTCCGGTCGGGTCGTGACAAAACTGGTATCAGAGCAGTTCTGTCCTAGGGTGTGTCTACGAGTCATGTCCAGTAGAGTCTTGTTTATGGGTGTGTTGCGCGCCACACTTATAAACAGAAAACTGCGGGCATTTTAGGAATGAAGGACCTTCTTTCTTCATAAGATCGTGCGATAGAGCCATAATATAAGGATTTCTCTTTTCCTTAACTGTGTATTGTGTATTTCAGAGATGCCTATAAAAAGAAAAGCTACGGCATCCCAAAAGGGAAAGACAGTGGCGGGAAAGCGGGCTGAAAGAGCACAGCCAACGGTTGTAGAGGAAAGTGAGTCCCAGAATGCGGCTCTGTCTCAGTCCTCCCACTCAGTGCCTATTTTTGAGGAGTATGAGAGAGCCTCAGCCCCAGCTCCAGCACCTCCAGATGCTTCAGGCCAAGATGTAAAAGAGGCCATTCATTTACTTACTCAGTTGGTTACCACCTAGACTCAGCGGGAAGGTACAGGGCAGGGTGATAGGGTTGTTAGTGCAAGGGCCCATGATTTTATTAGCTTGAACCCTCCGGAATTCTTCGGATCAAAGCCGGATGAGGACCCTCAGAATTTTATTGATGGAATGTTGAGGACACTTCAATTGATACATGCTTCAGACATTGAATCGGTGGAGTTAGCATCCTATAGATTGAGGGATGTTGCGGTTCATTGGTACACAGTTTGGATGGCTTCACAGGGAGCCAATGCACTTCCCCCGGTATGGCAGGAATTTGTAGATGCCTTCCTCCGACATTACTTGCCTCCAGAAGTCCGGCGTGCTAGAGCTGATAAATTCCTGAATCTTAGGCAAGGGAGTATGAGTGTTTTAGAGTATAGTCTCCGCTTCAATTCTTTGGCTAGATATGCTTCGGCCATAGTAACGGATATGGTTGACTGAGCGCACTGATTTGTGAGAGGCCTAGGGCCACATTTGATGGATAGGTGCTTGACTGCGTCCCTTCAGGACAACATGGATATTTCACGCATTCAAGACCATGCCCAAAATTTAGAGGAAAGCCAACAATAACAAAGAAGTGAGAGTGAGCATGATAGAGGGTATAACAAGAGGGCTAGATCTTCGGGTCCGATGAGTGAGTTTAGAGGCGGGCACAGACAACAGTTTTCTAGGCATTCAGGCCATTCTATGACTAGTGCGCCTCCACATTTTACAGGCTAGAGATTTGATAGATCTACTCATTCTGGGCCGAGTCAGAGTTTCGGGGTTTTCGGTTCTTAGTTCAGAGGTGATTTGGGTCAGGCCACCCATGCCACGATGTTCCTAGTGTGGGAAGTTACATTGGGGCCAGTGCCGATTAGGTTCAGAGGTTTGCTATGCATGTGGTCGGCCAGGCCATATTATGCGTGATTACCCCTCGGTTGGTGGTAAAGGTAGGACCCATCCTTCAAGGTCAGTAGCCGAATCTTCATCATCTATACGCCCTATGGGGCCAGGTTCACATGCGCTAGTCGGCCATGGTAGAGGCAGAGGGAGAGTCCCCAGTTCTAGCGGTCCTCAACACCGTATTTATGCTTTAGCTAGACGTCAAGATCTTGAGTCTTCTCCTGATGTTGTCATAGGTATATTATCGGTATTTTCTCATGATGTATATGTTTTGATAGATCCGGGCTCCACATTGTCATATGTTACTCCATCTATTTCCGGTCGGTTTGGAGTCAAACCGGAGTCGATCAAACCTTTTGAGGTGTCTACACCCGTTGGTGAATCGGTAATAGCTAGCCGAGTGTATAGAAATTGTGTAGTTGTGATTTGTGACCATCGTACTATGGTTGACTTGAATGAGTTAAAAATTGTGAATTTTGATGTTATCATGGGTATGGATTGGCCAGCTTCTTGCTACGCCAATGTTGATTGTAGAATGAAAACGGTTCGCTTCCAATTTCTGGGAGAACCAGTTTTAGAATGGAAGGGAAATACTACGTCACTAAAAGGTAGGTTTATGTCCTATCTAAAGGCAAGGAAAATGATCACAAAAGGTTGCATTTATCATCTAGTTCGGGTTCAGGATGTGGAAGCTAAACCGCCTACTCTTCAGTCTGTTTCCGTGGTGAATGAATTCCCGGATGTGTTCCCGGAAGAGCTTCCAGGCCTCCCTCCAGAGCGGGAGATTGATTTTGCTATAGATGTGCTACCGGATACAAAACCTATATCTATCTCTCCTTACATAATGGCTCCCGCAGAGTTGAAAGATTTGAAGGAGCAATTGAAGGACTTGCTTAAGAAAGGCTTTATTAGGCCTAGTTCATCCCCGTGGGGAGCATCCATGTTGTCTGTCCGAAAGAAAGATGGCTCTTTGCGAATGTGCATTGACTATCTGCAACTGAATAAGGTGACGATTAAGAATAAATATTCTCTTTCGGGCATGGATGACTTATTTACCCAATTATAAGGCGCCAAATGGTTTTCAAAGATAGATTTGAGATCTGGGTATCATCAAGTGAGAGTTAGGTAGAAAGATATCCCTAACACAACCTTCAGAACAAGATATGGCCATTTTGAGTTCCGGGTAATGTCCTTTGGGCTAACTAATGCACCGGTAGTATTTATGGATTTGATGAACAATATGTTCAGGTCCTTCCTAGATTTATTTGTGATTGTATTCATCGACGATATTTTGGTGTATTCTAGGTCTGAGGCAGAACATGCGAATCATTTATGTACTGTCCTTAGAGTTCTTCAAACTCGAGAGTTATTTGCCAAATTTTGTAAGTGTGAGTTTTGGTTGAACTCAGTGACATTTTTGGGGCACATTGTTTCAGCCAATGGTATTCGGGTAGATAGCTAAAAGTTGAGGCCGTGAAGACTTGGCCAAGGCCCACAACTCCTACGGAAGTTCATAGCTTTCTGGGCTTAGCAGGTTATTATAGGAGATTTGTAGAAGGTTTTTCTTCTATCTCTGTACCACTCACAAAGCTGACCCAGAAATCAGCAAAGTTTCAATGGACAGATGCTTGTGAATGTAGTTTCCAAGAGCTAAAGGATAGATTAACTTCTACCCCAGTCCTGACACTTCCAGAGGGATTGGAAGGTTATGTTGTTTATTGCGACACTTCGGGGGTTGGGCTAGGCTGTGTGGTGATGCAACATAGTAAGGTGATTGCATATGCTTCAAGCCAATTACGGAAACATGAGAAAAATTATCCAACCCATGACCTTGAATTGGCTGCGGTGGTTCATGCATTGAAGATGTGGAGACATTATTTATATGGTGTCCACATTGATATTTATACCGATCATAAAAGCCTTCAGTATATCTTCAAGCAGAAAGAGTTTAATTTACGGCAATGATGATGGTTGGAATTGCTAAAAGACTATGATGTTGATATCCTGTATCACCCCGGAAAGGCGAATGTTGAGAGAAGCTCATTATTCCTGTTATTCTGTCCACCCAGGAGCAACAAAAATGTATCATGATCTTAAATCTATATATTGGTGGAATGGGATGAAAAAGGATATAGCGGAATTTGTAGCTCAATGTCCCAACTGTCAACAAGTGAAAATTGAGCACCAAAAGCCGGGCGGATTGTTGCAATCTATAGAAATTCCAACTTGGAAGTGGGAAGTAATTAACATGGACTTCATTACAGGCTTACCCCATTCTCGACGTAAGTATGATTCTATATGGGTAATTGTGGATAGACTCACAAAGTCAGCTTATTTCTTACCAGTCAGAACTACATATGTGGCAGAAGATTATGCAAAGCTTTATGTTAATGAGATAAAGCGACTTCACGATGTTCCGGTATCTATTATCTCTGATAGACGGACTCAGTTTATAGCTAATTTTTGGAAATCTTTCCAAGAAGGTTTGGGGACTCAGGTGAGCCTTAGCACGACATTTCACCCACAGACTGATGGACAAACTGAGCGTACCATTTAGACCCTTGAGGATATGCTACGGGCATGTATACTGGATTTTGGAGGTAGTTGGGATGATCATTTACCGCTCATTGAATTTTCTTACAACAATAGTTATCATTCTAGCATCCAAATGGCACCTTATGAGGCTTTATATGGGCGAAAGTGTAGATCCCCAATTGGGTGGTTTGAGCTAGGAGAGACTAATTTAATAGGGCCGGACTTGATCCAACAAGCTATAGAGAAAGTCAAGCTTATACAGGAGCGATTGTTGACAGCACAGAGTCGTCAGAAATCCTACGGAGATAATCATCGAAGGGACTTAGAGTTCCAAGTGAAAGATTGAGTATTCTTAAAGGTGTCGCCCATGAAAGGCGTTACGAGATTTGGAAAAAGGGAAAGCTTAGTCCCCGGTACATTAGGCCTTATGAGATTATACGCAAAGTAGGCGAAGTGGCTTACAAATTAGACCTAGCTCCTGATTTGGAGTCAGTCCATCCGGTTTTCCATGTCTCAATGCTCCATAAGTGTGTCGGAGATCCTACTAAGATCGTGCCAGTAGATGATATTCAAGTGACAGAAAAGTTGACTTATGAAGAAGTACCCATTGCCATATTATATATGCAAGTACGGAGGCTTAGAAACAAAGAAGTGGCCTCAGTTAAGGTTTTGTGAAGAAACAACAACCGAGAAGAAATGACTTGGGAAGCGGAAGAAAATATGAAGTCCAAGTACCCGCACTTATTTTAACCCCCGGAAGAGATCTAAGATGAGACATCAAAATCATGAGGTATGTATATTTTTTTTATGCATTTGGGTCGTGTGTGGCCAAAATTTATTGCTATGATGTTGTGGCCCTGTGAGGCATTGTTATTATGGGCTATTGTGACAGGATGGTAGTACCCTATTACAGGGAAAACTCTAGCGAAATTTTCGCAGAAATCCCAAGCGTTCAACATTCGAGGATGAATGTTCTTAAAGGGGGAAGAATGTTACACCTCGAAAAATTTTCTGTTGATGCACAGCGAATAGACTAACGAAGGGCACGAAGTATACTATGTTTCAATAAGTAAAAAATAGCATTTGATGATCCTAATTGATATTTCAAAGACATTCGAGATAAGAGAAGAAAGTTTGCCAAGAAAGGCAAGGTATACGTTATGTATCGGAAAGGATTTACGAGTAACAAGTTAATGATGACTTAATGATGTCTTGGGGAAGAGTTCTAACGTCCCTTATATCGTTTATGAGGTGTTAAACAAGTGTTAAGAAGGTTCCATAAGGATTGGAGATCAAACGAGTTGACGAGAACGAGTTCGGAAAAGCTGGGAATTATACGGTCCAACATACTGGCCGTATAAAATATACTGGCCGTATGTTAGGCCATATATTCTGCCCAGAATGGCAGTCCTCACTGGACCAAATCTACGGCCACACATACGGTCCATATAAATTATACGGACCGTATGTCGGTCCGTAGAACTGAGTTGGGACAGATTGTGAGTTATTAAAAAAGGCACCCAAGTTCATTTCATTCTCACTCCCCTTCTCTCAAGAACTCTCTAGAATATTTCTCCACACTTCTTCCACAAGAACTCAAGATAAATTGATGCTCAACTTCATCAAACCAAGAGAATCAAGTGTAAGAAACTCATTAAGGTTCATCCAAGACAAGAAATCCAAGTGGAAGTGGAACTAGGGTTTTGCTCAAGTGAAGTGTTTCTACCTAAAGTCCATTCCTACACCATCTACAGTAAGTTTTATGGTCATTCCATGTTGCTTAAAGTATTGAGAGGTCAAAAGACTTGGATTGTAGAAGGAGACAGAAAATGGGTCATGAATGTGAGAATAGTATCATTTTTGAGTAGTAGCTTGGAATGAGTCGTGATTCTTGATATGTTGTGATTATAATTATGTTATAAATGACATTAAGAACATGGGATAGACATTGTATATGAGTAAATGTAATAGTGTGCTATGACCATGGATATGGAAGATTTGAAATGAATTGCGAAATATGAATAATGTAGGTGAATAAAGGTTATTGCTTATGATGTTGTGAGTGTTATTATAGACGTTTGAGAGTTGATATGAGATATGGAGAAAGTTGTATAAACAAAGGGGGTGCTGCCCAATTTTCTCTAGCTTTAGTCAAGTATGCTAAGCTATCGATTATCTAATGTTAGTATAAACTCTAATGAAGGTAGAACGTGAGCATTGAAGGAGAACGTTCAAGCGGTAGAATAGCTAAACGAAAAGGTATGTGAGGCTAACCCTTCTTTCAATAAGGCATGGTTCTTTGGCTATAAATCTATCCTTTCATGAGTCCATATTGACCTCCAAATTATTCTATCTTTAAAGCTACTAAAGCTCATGATTCTCGTTATGTTTACGATTCTACTAAATTCCTTACATGATGGGTGATCCTCAAAGGATAGATGTAATGAAACGATGATAGTGATGATGTCGAAGATGCTTATAAGCTCTTATGTATATAGGTCTATGTATGACTATTATGTAACACCGAGCTTATATAGTCGGGTATGATATGTATTGCGCGCACACCACTGCAGTTGGGTACGGATAACCCTGGGCCTTGGTAGGGCCAAGTATGTATAATCATCGAGCCTTGTCATGGCCGGTTATGTGAAACACCGAACCTTCATGGTCGGGTATGCTATGAATATGAATACGAATATGAATATGGCTATGAATATGAATATGGATATAAATACGAATACGGATACGGATATGAAAGTTTTTATATGTACATGTGTATGTACACAAACACGTATTAGAAATGGAAGGTCCCTATGAAAGGCAAGTAAGTATTTATGACGATAGTTCTACTACCTTCCATCTTATGCTATTTTCTTATGCTATCTCTTATGCTTCTATAATGATGTTGATTATGCTTTACATACTCAATACATTATTCGTACTGACGTCCTTTTTTTTTGTGGACATTGAGTCATGCCCTCAGGTGGCCAGGGAGACAGGCTTGATCCATAGCTTTATTACTCAGGGACTACGTAGAGGAGCTCAATTTCATTCGGAGCTACAACTTTTGGTATCTATTCTTTGTGTACATACTTATGGGCATGGCGGGGTCCTATCCCGCCTATATGATGTGACATACTCTTCTTAGAGGCTCGTAGACATGTGTATATGGTTAGATGTCTTTAGCCTTGTTGGCTTATATTTTGTAAATCCTTTTGATAGCCTCGTCGGCTTATGTACGTTGATATGGGCATAGTTGTTGATGGTGATATAAATGTATTGTTACCCAATGAGATTAGTATGAATGATGGATAGAAAGTATGATTAAGCTATGTGGCTCACCTAGATGTAAATGTCAATGTACGATGAGAGGTGCCCGGGTGGGTTAGCACCGGGTACCCGTCATGGCCCTCCGGTCGGGTCGTGACAGAAATGGTCCATTTAACCATTCCAGAGAGGGATAAAACCATGGTGGGATTATACGATCCATTTATATAGACCGTACAACTTATACGGACCATATAAGTTGTCGTATAATCGGTCGGGTCAGTTGTTTCTCTTTTTATATATGGACAACCCTTGTTCTATTTTCTCATTTCCCACTTCTCCCGAACTCTTAAAAGCTCTAGAACCTTCTCCAAGCATATTCCACTCAAACCCAAGAGAAAGCAAAGATCAAATAGCAAGAATCAAGATATCCATGTGTTGAGAACTCCCTAGGGTTGGTAAACTTCAAGAATTTCTTTGGTATTGAAGCTAGGGTTTTCCTACAAGTTGGTAAATTGATCCAAAGCTCATTCTTATGTGATAAAAGGTTGGTTTTCATGTCTATTTCATGTTTTTAAGAATGCTTGGTTGTTGAACAACTTGGGTGAAGGAAGAAAGTAAAAGATGGAGTTTAAATATGGATTTCATGATATTTTGAGTAGTAACTTAACTTGGGTTATCATTGTTAGAATGTTATGAGTATAATCTCGTTATGAAGGGTAATAATGATGACAACAAAGTGGTTTATACAATTGTGCAAAGGGTCGGTGTGAAGTTGTTGATATAAGTTAAATGTGAGAATGAATTTTGAGACTTAATGGAATATGACTACTTGATTATGATATTGTGGATGTTATTGTAGTTGTTTGGGAGTTTTTTTGCCATATGGTAGGAGTCGATGAAAGAGGGGAAATGCTGCCTAACTTTCATTAGCTCATGAAGTATTCTAGTTTGACTTTAAAGTGTCTTTAAGACTTAACGTTGGTATGAATCCTTTTAAATGTAGATTCCTCAAGCTTTGGCGGTGAACGTTAAGTAGTTAAGATGACATAAAGGTATGTAAGGCTAACCCTTCTTTCCTAAGGCATGATCCCATTATTGTATACCTTCACGTGAATTACATAATACCTTCCATGGGGATATCATTCCTAGAATCACTGAAGCCCATAATTCTTGATATTTTCATGATACCATTAGTTCCATCCTGTGATAGTTGATCCTCTAAAGAAAGATGTAACAAAAGTGATGATGATAACGATGTTAACGATATATATATATATTAAGTAACACCGATCTTATATGGCCGAGTATGATATCTATTGCGCGCGCACTACTACTGTTCGGTACGGATAACACTTAGCCTCGATAGGGCCAGGTATGTATAACACCGAGCCTTGTCAAGGTCGGGTATGTGAAACACCGAACCTCTATGGTCGGGGATAGTACTACTATATATATAAGTGTATGTAATGGAAGGTTCCCATTAGAAAAAGGGTAAGTGAATATGATGAACGTCGCTAGAGGTATAAATGGCTCTATCACCCCATGACACTTCTATCTTATGTTATCGTTCATGCTTCTATTATGCTATTGATTATGCCTTACATACTCAGTACATTGTTCGTACTAATGTCCTTTTTTTATGGACGCTTCGTCATGCCCGCAGGGGGGACATGGGATAGACTTGATCCTTAAGCTGCTTATTCAGAGACTGCTTAGAGGAGCTCTACTTGATTCGGAGCTGCAACTGTTAGTACTATTCTTTTGTGTATATATGGGCATAGCGGGGCCCTGTCCCATCTATATGATGTTACATACTCTTCTTAGAGGCTCGTAGACAATTATGTACAGTTAGATGTCTTTAGCCTCGTCAGCCCATATCTTGTATATCATTTTATCAGCCTCGTCAGCTTGTATGTGTATATGTATGTCGGCATGTTTGTTGATGTTGATATAAAAGTGCCTTAGCTAATTTGAAATGGTATTATTGATGCGTAGAGATTGTTAACAGGCTATGCGGCTCACCTAAAAGTGGTTGTAGAAGTATGATGAGTGGTGCCCGATGGGGTTAGCTCCGGGTGCCCGTCATGGCCCTCCTGTTAGGTCGTTACAAGAGTGGTATCAAAGCAGTTTCGTCTTAGGGTGTGTCTACGAGCCGTGTTCAGTTGAGTCGTGTTTATGGGTGTGTTGCGCACCACACTTATAAACAGGAGGCTGCGAGCATTTTAGGGATGAATAACCTTCTTTCTTCATAGATCGTGCGATAGAGTTATGGCATAAGGATTTCTCTTTTCTTAATCGTATGTTATGTATTTCAGAAATGCATGTAAAGAGAAAAGCTACAACAGCCCAAAAGGGCAAGACAGTGGCAGAAAGGCGGGCTGAAAGAGTACCACCACCGTATATAGAGGACGGTGAGTCCCAGAATGCAATTCAATCTTAGCCCTCTCACTCGTTGCCTAAATCTGAGGAGCATAAGGGAGTGTCAGCCCTAGCTTTAGCACCCCCAACTCCTCCACCAGAGGTTTCGGGTCAAGAGTTGAAAGAGGCCATTCAACTGTTGACTCAATTGGTTACCGCACAGGCCCAGCAGTAGGGTATGGGTCATGGTGATAGGGCAGTTAGTGCAAGAGCCCGTGATTTTATTAGCTTAAACCCTCCAGAGTTCTTCAGGTCAAAACCGGATGAGGACCCTCAAAGCTTTATTGATGGAATGTTGAGGACACTGCTAATGCATGCTTCAGATGTTGAATCGGTAGAGTTAGCATCATATAGATTGCGGGATGTTGCGGTTCAATGCACCTCCCCCGGTATGGCAAGAATTTGCTGATGCTTTTCTCCGACATTACTTGCCACCAGAAGTTCGGCAGGCTAGAGCCGATAAGTTCTTGAATCTTAGGCAAGGAAGTATGAGTCCCTTAGAGTATAGTCTCTGCTTCAATTCTTTGTCTAGGTATGCTCCATCCATGGTAGCGGATATGGGTGATCGAGTGCATCGGTTTGTGAGTGGCTTTAGGCCACATTTGATGGATAAGTGCTTGACTACGTCCCTTAAGGACAATATGGATATTTCTCGCATTCAAGCCCATGCCCTGAATTTGGAGGAAAACCAACAACCGCAAAGAGGTGAGCATGAACTTGACAGAGGTTATAACAAGAGGGCTAGATCTTCGGGTCTGACTAGTGAGTATAGAGGAGGGTAAAGACAGTATTTTTCTAGGCATTCAGGTCGTTATATTACTAGCGCACCTCCACAATTTACGGGCTAGAGATTTGATAGATCTACTCACTCCAGGCTGAGCCAGAGTTTTAGAGCTTCAGGTTCTCATTACAGAGGCAACTCAGGTTAGGCAAGGCCACCCATGCCACGATATTCTTAGTGCAGGAAGTCACATTGGGGCCAGTGTCGATTAGGCTCTGATGTTTTCTATGCATCCGGTCGGCTAGGCCATATCATGTGTGATTGCCCCTCGATTGGTGGTAGGGTTAGGGTCCAGCCTTCAGGGTCGGCAGCTGGGTTTTCATCATCCATATGCCCTCTGGGTCAAGGTTCGCAGATGCCAGTCAGCCGTGAAAGAGGTAGAGGAGGTGCCCCCAGTTCTAGCGGTCCCCAGTATCGTATTTATACATTGGCTGGGCGACAGGATCTTGAGTCCTCCCCTGATGTTGTTACAGGTATATTATCGGTATTTTCTCTTGATGTATATGCATTGATAGATCCAGGCTCCACATTGTCATATGTTTCTCCATATATTGCGGGTCGATTTGGGGTTAAATCGGAATCAATTAAACCTTTTGAGGTATCGACACCGGTTGGTGAACCGGTAAAAGCTAGTCGAGTATAGAGAAATTGTGTAGTTGTGATTTGCGATCATCGTACTATGGCTGATTTACATGAGTTAGAAATGGTAGAATTTGATGTTATTATGGGCATGGATTGGTTGGCTTCTTGCTACCCCAATGTCGATTGTAGAACAAAAATGGTTCGCTTCCAGTTTCCGGGAGAACCAGTTTTGAAATGGAAAGGAAATACAGCATCTCTGAGAGGTAGGTTTATTTCCTATCTCAACGCTAGGAATATGATTGCTAAAGGATGTATTTATCTTTTAGTCCTAGTTCAAGATATAGAGGCCGAATCGCCAACTCTTTAGTTTGTCCCCGTAGTGAATGAGTTTCCGGATGTATTCCTGGATAAGCGTCCAGGCCTTCCCCCTGAGCGGGAGATTGATTTTGCTATCGATGTGCTACCAGATACCAAGCCCATATTTATTCCTCCTTATAGAATGGCCCATGGAGAGTTGAAAGAGTTGAAGGAGCAATTGAAGGACTTGCTTGAGAAAGGCTTTATTAGGCCTAGTTCTTCCACGTGGGGAGCACCTGTGCTGTTTGTGAGGAAGAAAGATGGCTCCTTGCGAATCTACATTGACTATAGACAACTGAATAAGGTGACAATCAAGAACAAATATCCTCTTCCAAGGATTGATGACTTATTTGATCAATTACAAGGCACCAAATGGTTTTCAAAAGTAGACTTGAGATTCAGGTATCATCAGGTGAGAGTTCGGGAGAAAGATATTCCTAAGACGACCTTTAGAACAAGATATGCTTATGTCAAATTCCGGGTAATGTTATTTGGGCTAACTAATGCACCGGTAGTATTCATGAACTTGATGAACAATGTGTTCAGGCCTTTCTTAGATTTATTTGTGATTGTGTTCATTGACAATATCCTGGTATATTCTCGGTCCGAGACAGAACATGCGGATCACTTACGTACTGTCTTTAGAGTTCTCCAAACTCGAGAGCTATTTGCAAAATTTTCAAAGTGTGAATTTTGGTTGAATTCGGTGACTTTTTTGGGGCATATTATCTCAGCCAATGGTATTCAGGTGGATACCCAGAAGATTGATGTTGTGAAGACTTGGCCAAGGCCTATAACACCTATGGAGGTTCATAGTTTTCCGCGCTTAGCAGGTTACTATAGAAGATTTGTAGTAGGTCTTTCTTCTATTTCGGCGCCACTAATGAAGCTAACCCAGAAATTAGCTAAATTACAATGGACGGATGCTTGTGAGCACAGTTTTTGGGAGTTGAAGAATAGATTAACTTTTGTCCCAGTCCTGACACTTCTAGAAGGATCGAAAGGCTATGTTGTCTATTGTGATGCTTCGGGCGTTGGGTTAGGGTGTGTGTTGATGCAGCATGGTAAGGTGATTGCTTATGCTTCAAGGAAGTTGCAAAAACATGAGAAAAATTATCCAACCCATGATCTTGAGTTAGCTGCGGTGATTCATGCCTTGAAGATGTGGAGACATTATTTGTATGGTGTCCATATGGATATCTATATGGATCACAAGAGCCTTCAGTATATTTTCAAGCCGAAAGAATTGAATTTACGGCAGAGGCGATGGTTGGAGTTGTTGAAAGATTATGATATTAAGAATATATATCATCCCAGGAAGGCGAATGTTGTGGCTGATGCTCTTAGCCGTAGATCTGTGGGTAGCTTACGTAATGTCCAGCCAGAGAAAAGAGAGTTAGCTCTTGAGCTCCAGAGCTAGCCTAGGAGTTCGGGTAGTGGACTCAAGCAATGTGGGAGCTATCTGTCACGACCTGACTAGGGGCCGCGACGGGTACCCGGGGCTAACCACCGAGCACCGTTCGTTCTATTACTCATCATACTCAAATCGTAAGGAGATCATATTTCATTTGAAAACATAAATACTTTTATATGCTTAAGCCTTTCGGCCACCAAAATGATATATATATATATATATATATATATATGTACATACATCATGGAAATCTCGTGAGACCATATAACCCACACTGCGTATCTACGAGCCTCTACTAGAGTACTTGACATATGGACGGGACAGGACCCCGTCGTGCCCAACATATACAAATGTACACAAAAGATTAATCAAGCACCTCCGGAACAAAGGAGTGCTTTCAATCCGCTAACAGCTCCTACGAGTCTAGATCAATCTCGCCTCCCTGCCTACCTGTGGGAATGAACACAACGTCCAAAGAAAACGGACGTCAGTCCGAACATTGTACTGAGTATGTAAGACAAGAATGAAATAAATATAATAGAAGGATCATGAGCCATAGGAGAAAGATATAACCTGCACGAGTTTCATAAGTGAATACATTTCGTACATATATCATATTTTTATATAATCATACATACATCAGCCCATCACATATATCATCACATCATAATCCTCATCATTATCCCGCGTCCGGGTAACCATCATATGCCACCCACTAGTGGTGATCATGCCCGGCCCTTTAGGCTCGGTGTATATATAGCAGCCCGCATTAGCGGTGAAATGCCCGGCCATCTAGGCACGGTGGAATCATATGAAGCCCGCCTTATCGGTGACATGCCCGGCCATCTAGGCACGTTGGAATCATATACAGCCCGCCTTAGCGGTGACATGGCCGGCCATCTTGGCGCGGTGGAATCGTATCATCTCATAATCATTCATGAATTCATCATTTTCACACATCTCATGAACTTGTCATAATCTCATCATAGCTTGACATTTTCATACATAACATAGGCATATTATAAGCTAGCATTATTGATCATGTTATAGACATATCATGACTTAGCTTCATTTCACATTTATCATTAGGAGCATACATTAGATTTTGAAGGCAACTATGACTATGTCGGGGTGACATAAGGTCGTGAACCCCCGATTATATTATGAATATTTATGAGTATTCTGCCTCACCTTGAAGGAGATAGTATATAAGGTGAGTGTTAACAATAATGGCATCATTAACGTTATAGGAGCATCATATCATGAACTCTAGAATCTCTATACTTTAACTCATCCTCATCATTATCATGCTCGTATGCAGTTTGGTATATTTACGGACTCATAAGCCCCATCATATAGGAGGATCATGGAAAGCTTGAAGGATTCATGCCTTTGAAGGAAGGGATTAGCCTTACATACCTTTGTCGTTTAACTGGTCTATCGCTTGCTTGTTCTCCTTTAATGCACACGTTCTTCCTTCAAGAGAATTCGTATCGACATTAGCTAACAATCACAAGAACGGGCTTACTTAAGCTAAAGAAAATTGGGCAGCATTTCCTTTGTTTATACTACTTTTTCCATGTTCTATATCAACTCCCAAACGTTCATATCAATATTCACAATATCACACACAACAATCATCATTTATCTACACTTACCACAATTCACCATTTCCCTTCAATTTCTCCACAATTATGGTTATAACTCCCTGTCACATTTTCTCACATATAATACCTACTCCATGTTCTAAATGTCATTTATAACGTATTCATGATCACAACATACCAACATTCATCATTCATCTCAACCACTATTCAACAATGACACTATTTACTCATTTATGACCCATTTTCTATGTCTTTCTACAATTCAAGTGTCTTAGCCTTCCACTACCTTAAACAACATGGTATGGTCATGAACCTTACCTTAGATGATGGATGAACAAGCCTTAAATGGAAATACTCTTCTAGCACCAAAACCCTATTTCTCTCCCCTTAAGTTTTCTTGGTGTAGATGAACTTTGGCTAGGTTCCATACACTTGTTTTCATGGATTTGGTGTTGTTGATCTTGGCTTTCCCTTGAATTCTTGTGGATGAATGACGGAGAATATTCTAGAGGTTTCTTGACTTGTGGAGTGAAAATGAAATGAAAATGAAATGAGAAAGGGTCCCTTATATTAAATTGAAAGCTGTCCCGACCAACTTATACGGACCAACATACGGTCCGTACGTTTTATACGAACCGTATGTGTGGCCGTATGTTTGTTCCAATAGGTGGTGTCCCTCTTTGCTAAATATACGGCCTAACATATGGCTAGTATATTTTATACGGTCCGTATGTTAGGCCATATAGTGCCCAGCTGTTCCATTTTCGTTCTCGTTGACTCGTTTGATCTCCAATCCTTATGGAACCTTTTTGACACTTGTTTAGCACCTCAATACCAATCTAAGGGACGTTACCACTCTTCTCTAAGACATCATTTTGTCATCATTAACTCATCATCCATAATTCCTACCCGACACATAACATATCCTTTACTTCCTTTGTCAAACTTCTTTCTTTACATCTAATATCTTTGAATCTCGACTAGGATCACCAAATGCAGTTTCTTACTTATCAAATCATCGTACACGTCATGCCCTTCGCTGGCTTATTCACTGTACGTTAACGGGGAATTTTCCAAGGTGTAACACTATCATTCAGAATTTAGCTGTCTCGTCACTAGTAGTTGAGGTAAAAGAGTGCCAATATGAGGATCCCATACTAGTTTATTACAGAAATACACTTCCTCAGAAGAAGAAGAAGTCATCCTATGAAATTTCTAGGGATGGAGTTCTCCGATGTCGAGGCATGTTATGTGTTCATTATGTTGCAGGATTACGACTTCAAATATTAAAAGAAGCCTATTGTTCTCGTTATTCCGTTCACCCTGAAGCAACAAAAATGAACCATGATCTCAAATCTATATATTGGTGGAATGGAATGAAGAAGGACATAGTGGAATTTGTGGCCCAATGTCCTAACTGTCATAAAGTGAAGATTGAACACCAAAAACCTGGTGGATTGTTGCAAGCTATGGAAATTCCAACTTGAAAATGGGAAACGATTAATATGGATTTCATCGCAGACTTACCTCGTTCTAGGCATAAATATGATTCAATATGGGTAATTGTGGATAGACTTATGAAGTCAGCTCATTTCCTACTTGTCTAAACTATATTTACAGCGGAATATTACGCAAAGCTTTATGTCAAAGAGATAGTGAGACTCCATGGCGTCCCTGCATCTATTATTTTTGATAGAGGGACCAGATTACAACCAATTTCTAGAAGTCTTTTCAAGAAGGTTTGGGGACAAAGTGAGTCTTAGTACAACATTTCATCCACAAACTGATGGGCAAGCTGAGTGTACCATCCGGACTCTTGAGGATATGCTACGGGCATGTGTATTGGATTTTGGAGGTAGTTGGGATGATCACTTACCTCTTATTGAATTTTTTTATAACAACAGTTATCATTCTAGCATCCAAATGACCCCATGTGAAGCTTTGTATGGGCGCAAGTGTAGATCGCCAAGTGGGTTGTTCGAAGTAGGAGAGGCTTAATTGATAGGGTATAGGATCGATTACTAATAGCTCAGAGTCGCTAGAAATCCTATGCAGACTATCGTCAACGAGACTTGGAGTTTCAAGTAAAAGATTGGGTATTCTTGAAGGTGTCTCCGATGAAGGGCGTCATGAGATTTGGAAAAAAGGGCAAGCTTAGTCCTCGGTATATTGGACCTTATGAGATTGTACGCAAGGTAGGCCAAGTGGCGTATGAACTAGATCTACCTTCGGATTTAGAGTCAGTCCATCCGGTTTTTCATGTATCGATGCTTCGCAAGTGCATTGGAGACCCTTCCAAAATTGTACCAGCGGATGATGTCCAAGTCACTAAACAATTGTCTTGTGAAGAAGTTCCCATTGCCATTCTAGATAGGAAAGTATGGAGACTCAGAACCAAAGATGTAGCTTCAGTTAAAGTTTTATGGAGAAATAATAATAGAGAGGAAATGACCTGGGAAGCGAAAAAAGACATGAAGTTGAGGTACCCGCATTTATTTCCTCCTCCAGAGGAGACTCAGGCAGAGATGCCATTGTCCTCACGTATGTAATGCTTTTCTCGATGCTTTCTTGGTTGCGTGTAGACATGGTTGTTTATGTTGTTGTTGTATCCTTATGGGGCGATATATTTTGGGTTGCTGTGACAGAATGGTAGTGCTATATTACAGGGAAAACTCTGGCAAAATTTTCGTAGAAGCCCTATAGGTCTAACATTTGAGGACGAATGTTCCTAAAGGGGAGAGAATGTTACACCTTGGAAATTTCAGATTGTTGCATTGTGAATATACTAACACGATCTTGGCGTGAACATGAAGTCCTTATGAGACTAAGGGGAGAATTTTATAACTTTAAAGTGTGCACCATAAGATTTTGTAGCCATATAAATAAGTGAAACTAAGTTCGTTGAAGAAAAGTGGAATGCAAGTCATGTTTGGAAAGATTTTCGCAATGATTGAGCTAATATTTATTTAGCAATTTCTTGAGGAGGAGATATAGGTCCTCTTACGTTAATGAAATGTTATATAAGTGTCTATAAGGTTCCATAAGGATTGGAGGTTGAATGAATCAACGAGAGAAAGTTCAGAAATTTTTGGGTTGTACGACCACTTATACGGACATATAAGTTATGCGGCCCGTATAAATGGTTCGTATAACCATTACAGAGAGGGGTAAACCCATGGTGGGATTATACGGACCGTATAAGTGGCTGTATAATCGGTCGAGTAAGTTTTTTCTCTTTTTATATATGGACAACCTTTATTCTATTTCCTCATTTCCCACTTCTCTCAAACTCTTAAAAGCTCTAGAACTTTCTCCCAAGAATATTCCACTCAAACCCAAGAGAAATCAAAGATCAAATAGCAAGAATCAAGAAATCCATGTGTTCAGAACTCTCTAGGGTTGGTAGACTTCAAGAATTTCTTTGGTATTAAAGCTAGGGTTTCCCTACAAGTTGGTAACTTGATCCAAAGCTCATTCTTATGTGATAAGAGGTTAGTTTTCATGTCTATTTCATGTTTTTAAGCATGTTTGGTTGTTGAATAACTTGGATTGAGGTAGAAAGTAGAGGATGGAGTTTAAATGTGGATTCATGATATTTTGAGTAGTAACTTAACTTGGGTTATCATTGTTAGAATGTATGAGTATAATCTCATTATGAAGGGTAATAATGATGACAAGAAAGTGTTGTATACAATTGTGCAAAGGTTTGGTGTGAAGTTGTTGATATAATTTGAATGTGAGAATGAATTTTGAGACTTAATGGAATATGACTACTTGATTATAATATTGTGGATGTTATTGTAGTTGTTTAGGAGTTGTTTTTCCATATGGTAGGAGTCGATGAAATAGGGGAAATGCTGCCCAACTTTCATTAGCTCACGAAGTATTCTAGTTTGACTTTAGAGTGTTTTTAAGACTTAACCTTGGTATGAATCCTTTTAAAGGTAGATTTCTCAAGCTTTGGTGTAGTTAAGACGACATAAATGTATGTAAGGCTAACCCTTCTTTCTTAAGGCATGGTCCAATTATTGTATACCTTCACGTGAATTCCATAATACCTTCCATGAGGACATCATTCCTAGAATCACTGAAGCCCATAATTCTTGATATTCTCATGATATCATTGGTTCCATCCTGTGATAGTTGATCCTCTAAATAAAGATATAATGAAAGTGATGATTATGACAATGTTGACGATATATATATACCTATGTATGGCTATTAAGTAACACCGAGCTTATATGGCCGGGTATGATATCTATTGCGCACACACTACTGCGGTTGGGTACGGATAACACTGAGCCTTGGTAGGGCCAGGTATGTATAACACCAAGCCTTGTCAAGGTCGGGTATGTGAAACACCGAACCTCTATGGTCGGGGTAGTACTACTATATATATAAGTGTATGTAATAGAAGGTTCCCATTAGAAAATGGTAAGTGAATATGATGAACGTCGCTAGAGGTATAAATAGCTCTATCATCCCATGACACTTCTATCTTATGTTATCGTTCATGCTTCTATTATGCTATTGATTATGCCTTACATACTCAGTACATTGTTCGTACTGATATCCTTTTTTTGTGGACGCTGCCTCATGCCCGCAGGGGGACAGGGAGATAGACTTGATCCTTAAGTTGCTTATTCAGAGACTGCTTAGATGAGCTCCCCTTGATTCGTAGCTACAACTGTTAGTACTGTTATTTTTTGTATATATGGGCATGGCGGTGCCCTGTCCCGTCTATATGATGTTACATACTCTTCTTAGAGGCTCGTAGACAGTTATGTACAGTTAAATGTCTTTAGCCTTGTCGGCCCATATCTTGTATGTCATTTTGTCAGCCTCGTCGTCTTGTATGTATATATGTATATGGGCATGTTTATTGATGTTGATATAAAAGTGCCTTATCCTAATGGAAATAGTTTTATTGATGCGTAGATATTGTTAGTAGGCTATGCGGCCCACCTAGAAATGGTTGTGGAAGTATGATGAGAGGTGCCTGGTGGGGTTAGCTGCGGGTGCCTGTCATGGCCCTCCGGTTGGGTCATGACAATCTTACTCAATCCTTCCCTGTTTCTCCATTACTGAACTTCCTATTACACCCTTATCTTGAAACTTCGAGTAATTCCTTCTTTTGAGTGCTATCTCGCAATCTTTATTTAGTCATGCATATGGCTGACTAGTTATATTTATCGTCAAATCATCCTTACACCTTATCGTCCTGCTAGTGTAATATCCCTTTGAGGTGATTTCCAATTCTTTTGTTATTATCTTTCCATCTTCTAACAAGGCATACTTCTGATCCCATACTTGTCATCTCATCTTCCCCCCTTAAGGTAGTAACCCAATTCCCTATACTTAATATCCCATAAGCTTCTCTTTTTCCTATAAATGCATACTCCCAGCGAGTCTACATCCAATCTTAACCGTAATTGTCCGTCGTCCGAGTCTATCTCATTAGTTGTACATACATGTAACGGGTTACATATTCCCATAGACGTATTGGCCCTGGATGGGTCTAATCCTTCGTCGAAGATATCTTCAAAACATTTCCTTATCGTTCTTCCAGAATTCACCTTTCTCTTATTACTTGCTCTCCCATTCTATCACTGTAATGGTATCTAGCACAAAATTCTATTCCTAAAATCTGCTCTGATTGTTACTATTCCTTCTTTTCTTCGTTATATAAACAATCGTTATTTAGGCAGGTTTATTTTAGACTCCAAGTTCGTCTCATCAACGAAGTGTGTATTTTGTATGAACTTTGCAACTTCAAATTCATTCATTTCCTATCATACAATTAATTCCTCCAGAATATCTCTCGCTTCCTTCATTAACTATTCAACCCTGTATTACTAACTCAATAATCCTGTGGTAATAACACTTTTGAAATAAAAAATTTGTACCTTGGTCCTACCTTTGTCTTATACATTCTTGCAAGACAACTCATGTTTCATATATCCTTATAATTGATACTCTTTTCTGCTTTTGTAATTCATGCCTTACCTCTTTTTGCTCGTGGATCATTGGAATATTTACACTCAAGTGTCATATTTAAACACATACGTATCCTCTCTACATCTTATCTCGAGGGAAAATTACAACTCCCATATAATCATATTGATGTCTTATTAATAAAACACTTCTAAGGTTGCTAAACACTCACAGTATAAACACAGTCGTTTGCCATTGTCCAACTAAAAATTTCCATTAGAACTGCTCTCCTTTTTAAGTCCCAACAGTGATGCTCCAAAAGTTATCTTAATAGAATTGGATATAATATATCAATACCACCCTCAAGGATGTATAAACATTATTACCATAATAATTGTACCTAACGTCATCACTCATCCCCTAGTACTATACTATCTCTTCTTACTTACGAGTCATTCATATCTTACGGATTCCTCTTGACACCTATCATTCATAATTCTGTAGATATAATCTCTCTGTCAAACTATGTTCCCCACACATGGCTTTCCTAATTAATCATACTATTGCCTTATTACCAGAACATATCTTTTCCACTGTTCTATCATCGTGTTCACCATTTTAACCCATCGTCTAGCCACAAACTTCACTCTAGGTTCCTTTTTAACATTAATTCCTTTCCTTCCCCTAACATAATCATTGGGGTTTTATAACTCACCGTCGTTGCATAACATAAGTCATTTCAAAATAATACTTGCTTAATTTTAACACCTTATCAAAACAACAAATATACCTTCCATCATTGGTTGCTCCGGTCCGGAAACTTCAACGGATATGGGACCTTCCATAGCCCTACTCTAGAGCCCTGATTTGGCATGAATCGCTCTAACATGGGCTGAAACATTTCTTCTTCCGGTTGTCTCTCTAGCAGCTATTCATCGCCACCCAGAACTTCTACAAATGTACCAACTATACTAACCAAACTGGTCTGGCCACTACCTTCATTTGGACCATGCTCTGAAGATACCATCAAGTCTTATTTAATAGGGTCCTTAGGCTACAAACTCCTTGGTTTATCATAAATCTATGCACTCTCCGCTGATCTACCATAATCCAAAGATTGGGGATCAATTCCCAACATTGACTCTCCTTTCCTTGCCCAGCTATAGCCAAAGGAGGAATTGGTAAAATCGGCGCTTTTCCAGGCTCCTCTACTCTCATCAAAGTCGATGATACCTGTAGCACTGATTTACCCTGAATCTCCGGAGTGTCTGTTTCTATAGAACACATGATGTCAAATGGGTACGTCTCAATGTAGAGTACATCCTCACTTGGGTCCTCCTCCAAAGTGTAACTCAATCCTCTCCCTGTTATTATTGCAATCCTCGAATCACCCGTAGTCCTTTCTGAAGAAGTCGTCGTCAAACTGTAAAACAGCAAAGGTCAGGGTTGAAGATTTACACCTTATGACTTAGCTCTATAACACGATCTAAGATACAAAGAAGGGTAACCATCTTAAATTGCCTGTAGCCTCCTGTTTATAAGTGTGGCGCACTTCACAGCCATGAAAAAACTCTACTGGACATGGCTCGTAGACAAATCCTAGGACGAACTGCACTAATACCACTTTTGTCACGACCCAATCGGAGGGTAATGAAGGGCACCCGGAGCTCACCTACCGAGCACCTTAAAATGTACATCTCATAGTCATATCTGAGTGGGCCATAGAGATAACTCATAACTATCATCAACTGTAAGGTACACCAACCCAAAATATATACATATACATCATCAAGATAAGACCAAGTATACAAGCCGACAAGGCTATCAAAATAGTAATATAATAGAATGCTGACCGAGCAGGTCATAGAACATCTAACTGTGCATATCTGTCTACAAGCCTCTACTGGAGTACATAACATAATAAGGACGGGACAGGACCCCTATATACACAAAAGAATCATACTAACTGATCTGCAGCTCCGAAACAAGTGGAGTGCTCCTGTACAACGCTGAGAAAATAGCCTAAGGGTCTGATCCGTCTCCCTGTCTACCTGCGGGCATAAACGCAGCGTCCTCAATAAAAGAACATCAGTACGAATAATGTATTGAGCAGGTAAGGCATAAGTAACCACATAATAAGGATATGAAAGTAACAAGAGATAAGAGAGATAACCTATACATCTGAATGCCTCTGTAGGCAGAAGTCATGCATGCTTAGCTTTAAAAAAAACATTTTCATAGATACATATATATAATGTCGTACCCATAAATGTAGGCTAGGTGTTATCCGTACCCAGCCATGATAGGCTCTGTATTATCCATACCCAGCCATGATAGGATCAATGTTATCCATACCCAACTGCAGTGGTGTGCACAATAAGTGGCGTACCTAGCCAACTATAGCACAGGTCGGTGTGAGAAAATACATACATAGATATAAAGCATGCATGAGATCCCAAATAAAAGCTATAACTCTATCGGAGTGACGTAAGGTCTGTAAGACTCCGATTATCGTTATGAATCTATCATCATCATCATATCTCACCTTGAAGGAACAATAATCACAAAATGAGACCAACATCAATGAATAAGATCAACAACAACAAGATGAGATCATGTCGCGACCTAAATCGATGGGTCATGTCGAGTGCCTGACTTCTACTAACCAGACACCCTTATACTCATACCTGGATCTCACTGAATAACTGGGTAGCCCAAATATGACTTATAATTGAACTATACTGACTCTGTAAGAACAACACCATGAACTCTGCATCAAGAACTCACAACAACCTATATATATATACTAAAATAACAGTGCAAGCCAACTAGGCCGCTACATATATTGTACAACAAAATAAGAGCCGACAAGGCTACAAACATCCCAACTACATAGGACTGTCTACAGACCTATAATGGAATACAAAGCTATAGAAAGGACGGGACAGGGCCCCGTCATACCCATATATACATGTCAAAATAGCATACCAAAAATAGACTGCAGCTCCGAACCAAGTGGAGCGTACTGACTACTGCTGGGTGGAAGTCCTACTGAGCTAGACTGCCTGTCTGTCTACCTGAACTTGCGGGCATGAACGCAGCCCCCCAAGTAAGGGGATTCAGTACAAATAATGTACCGAGTATGTAAGGCATAAGAGCAACACATACATAAGAATCATGAAAGAGAGCTGAAACATGGAAGCTAATCCAAGTATCTGAATACATCGGTGTGACTGAACATCTGAAAGTACCTGTATAACTCTGTATAACTGAAACTACCTTTGAAGGCGTATGATATGCATGCTTCCTTTTAAAAATACATACATCATAATATAACTGTTAGCGCTGTGAAACGTACAGCAGTGTTGTGGAATGTACAGCCTGATCCATATATCATATCATCCCGCGTCCGGGGTAATCTCATACCGTACCCACTGCAGTGGTGTGCATATCTACGTGTCTGCCAGGCCGACTATAGCACGGTGTGGTGTAAGAAAATAGTTTTACATATATATAAATGCATAAAAGACTTATAAAAGGATGCTCTGAACTCCTTAGGGCAACATAAGATCTCCCAGTAACATAAGAAGCTAGTATGTTAATATAGTAGATTTCTGGAAGCTATAGACATCAAACATATGAAATCAAGGATACAATGGATCCTATACTGTCTAAAAATAGAGTCTTTGGAACTCGCTCGTTTACTTCTTTCGTACGTATCATAAGGACCATGCCAAAATGAATAAAAGGGATAGCCTTAACATACCTTATCCGCTCCTCAAGCTAACTATTCTTATGTCCTGGGCCTGACAAATCTACATATAAGACTAAGTATGCCAACTATTAGACTGGAACGTGCTTATATTCCAACCTTTAAACTAGTTTATAACTTAATGAATTCGGACAACATTTCCTTTGTAAACTTAACAATCCCTCAAATTCCAATTCAACCCAATCATCAACAACAATGCCAATACTTACATATTAAAATATAATCAAATCCATCCCAAAATATCCCCTGATCTCATATTTAAACTCAATCAACTTACCGCTTTCATAACTATATTTCCTTCACTTTAAATAACTAGAACTCTTGGTAATCAACTCAATAACAAAGGTAAGAATCATATAATACCTTAAAGGAATTGGAACTCCTGGAATCAAACTCCAAATCCAACTCCTAAGCTCAAAAACTTCAATAGAACCCTAAGAACAACTTTCTCTTCAATAGTTCGGGTTCACGAGGCTCGGATCTTACTAAAATCTCACTAACATGTTGGGAGAGTTTAAGAGGAATATATTAGGGTTTGTCTCTGGCTGGAAGGGTGAAAAATAAGAACGAAAATGTGATATGGCTATATATATCAAGTGGAACAAAGTTCCACCGCCTCAGGGTCGACGGCTCGTCAACATGTCGACGGTCATCGACTTGAGCCATCCTTCTGCCACCTGAGATTCAGGGGCCTCAGCATGTTGACGGCATGAAAATATGCCACATTAATATGTTGACAGGCCATCCTTTTACACCATCAAAGTGCACTGGTCTTTGTTTCCCTGAGTTGATCCGATTCGTTTTGATTTGATTCGTTTAACTTTTAATCCTATTGCATTGTAAGGAACTTATACTTCTACTTCTGTATATGCGAAGTAAGGCACTCAATATCTCATAAACTCCGATACGAATCCCCGTACAATTTCTACAGAGTTTTCTCTATAACTATACCAATCCAACATGTACACAACAACCCAATACAATACCACACAGGTCCACATACTAAAATATGCAACATTATGGCCTCACATGACCCAGCACAATAGCTATAAATAAATCTAATACTTAGGGATGATGATGCCTCAAACTGAGCCTCCTGGGACAACGGAAACAAGTGTGGATACTTAGTCTTCATCTCCTCTTCAGCCTCTCAAGCCATTTCCTCGACATTATTATTCCTCTAGAGCACTTTAACGGAAGCCACATCCTTAGTTCGCAATCGACGAACTTGTCTATCTAATTTAGCCACTAGCCTTTCCTTGTATGATAACTGCTCGATCACCTGGACAGCATCTACTGGTACGACTCTCGAGGGATCTCCTATGCACTTACGGACCATGGACGCATGGAATAGTGGATGTACATATTCCAGATCAAAAGGTAGCTCTAACTCATTTGCTACCTTACCCACTGTACAAATTATTCTATATGGCCCAATGTATCGAGGGCTTAACTTACCCTTCTCGCCAAATCTCATCACTCCCTTCATAGGCGAGATCTTCAGGAAGACCCAATCGCCTACCTCAAACTCTAACTTACGTCGCCGATTATCTGCATAGGATTGTTGTTGACTCTATGCCACTAGTAACCTTTCTTGAATCACTTTCACTTTGTCAACCGCTTGTTGTATTAAGTCTGGGCCTAGTAGCTGACTCTCTCTAACATCAAACCATCCTATGGGTGATCTACATCTTCGCCTATATGAAGCTTCATAAGGAGACATCTGAATACTGGAATGGTAACTGTTGTTATATAAAAACTTAATAAGAGGTAAATTGTCATCCCAACTACCTCAAAAATCAATTACACAAGCCCTCAGCATATCCTCAAGTGTTTGTATAGTACGCTCAGGTTGCCCATCTGTCTGCGGGTGAAATGCGGTACTAAAAATCACCTGAGTCCCCAATCCATTCTGGAAAGATCTCCAGAGGTTAGCAGTGAACTGCACTCCTCTATCTGAAATAATGGCTGTAGGAACACCATGAAGTCGGACAATCTCTCTAAGGTAGAGCTTTGCATAATCTTCAGCTGAATAAGTAGTTCGGACAGGTAGGAAGTGGGCTAACTTTGTAAGTCTATCAACTATGCCCCATATTGAATCATACTTACACTGAGTACGGTGTAAACCTATAATGAAGTCCATATTAATTACCTCCCACTTCCATGTCAGAATCTCAATAGCCTATAATAAACCTTCGGGCTTCTAGTGCTCTATCTTAACTTGTTGACAATTTGGGCACTGAGTGACAAAATCCACTATATCCTTTTTCATACCATCCCACCAATATACTTCTTTAATAACATAGTACATTTTTGTTATGCCTGGATGAATAGAATAGTGAGAATAGAGGGCTTCCCCCATAACCTGCCGACGAAGCCCTGCAATAGTAGGAACGTATAATCTACCTCGATACCTAATTTCTCCATCCCCTGCAATCACAAAGGGTGTCTTTTCTTTCTGTGGAGTCGTATCTCAATAATGAACTAAAATAGGATCCTCATACTGACGCTTCTTTATCTCAACTACCAAAGATAACATCGTTGTATCCTGGACAGTAACTCCTGTATCGCCTGAGTCTAACAACCGAACTCCAATGCTAGCTAACTGCCGAACTTCGTGGGCTATCTCTCTTTTCTATGGTTGAATATAAGATAAACTACCCATGGACTTACAATTAAAAGCATCAGCTAGGATGGTACAGAATATCAACATCATAGTCTTTTAGCAGCTTTAGCCATCGCCTCTGACGTAAGTTCAAGTCCTTCTGCTTAAAGATGTACTGGAGGCTCTTATGGTCAGTATAGATATTAACATTGACACCATATAAGTAGTGCCTCCACATTTTCAAAGCATGGATTACTGTGGCTAACTCAAGATGGTGGGTTAGATAATTCTTCTCGTGCTTCCTCAGCTGTCTAGAAGCATAAGCAACAACCTTACCGTATTGCATAAATACACAACCCAACCCAATACCTGAAGTATCACAATATATCACGTAGCCATTTGTTCCCTCTGGAAGAGTCAAGACGGGTGATGAGGTCAACTTGTCCTTCAATATCTAAAAACTCTGCTCACATGCATCCGTCCATTGAAACTTAGCTGATTTTTGAGTTAGCTTCGTCAGTGGGGTTGAAAGAGAAGAAAATCCATCTACGAACAGCCTATAATATCCTGCTAGACCCAAGAAACTACGTATCTTTTTTGGTGTCGTGAGTCTTGGCCAATTCCTTACAGCCTCAATCTTTTGAGTACCCACTCTAACGCCTTCATCTAAAATAATGTGACCCAGAAAAGCCAAGAAGTTCAGCCAGAACTCAAACTTAGAAAACTTCTCATATAACTCTCTATCTCGAAGAACTCTAAGCACTGCACGTAGATGATCTGCATGTTCAGCCTCTGACGGTGAATGAACTAGAATATCATTTATAGATACAATCACGAATAGATCTAGAAAAGGTTTGAATACACGATTCATCAAGTCCATAAATACAGCTGGAGCATTAGTTAACCCGAATGACATAACACGAAGCTCATAGTACCTATATCTGGTCCTGAATGCCATCTTTGGAATGTGTTCCTCCTTTACTTTAACCTGATGATACCCCGACCTCAAGTCTATCTTCAAACAACATTTGGCACGCTGCAGCTGGTGGAATAAGTCATCAATCCTTGGAAGTGGATACTTGTTCTTTATAGTTACTTTATTCAATTTCCTGTAATCAATACACATTCGCAAAGAGCCATCTTTATTTCTTACAAATAATACCGGCACTCCTCACGGCGATGTACTTGGTCTAATAAAGCCCTTATCAAGTAAATCCCTCAATTGTTCTTTCAATTCTGCAGGTGCCATTCTATAAGGAGGAATGGATATTGGTTGAGTATTTGGTAATAGATCGATAGTGAAATCAATCTCCTACTCTAACGGAATGCCTGGAAGCTCATTTGGAAACACCTCTGGGAACTCACTAACCACAGGAACAGACTGAAAGGTTAGTGACTCTGCTTGTACATCCTGAACCCGAACTAGGTGATAAATATACCCTTTTCTGATCATATTACTTGCCTTGAGGTAGGAATAAACTTACCCCTCGGCAAAGCAGCATTACCCTTCCACTCTAAAACTTGCTCATCTGGAAACTAGAACCGAACCACCTTCATTCTACAATCAACATTAACATAACTGGAAGCCAACCAATCCATACCCATAATAGCGTCAAAATCGATCATATCTAACTCAATCAGGTCTGCTATGGTATGGCGATTACAAACTATAACTACACAACCTCGATATACTCGTCTAGCTATGACTGGGTCACCAACTGGTGTAGACACCTCAAAAGGTTTAATCGACTCACGCTCTATCCCAAACTTACCAGTAACAAACACAGTAACATATGACAAAGTAGAAGCTGGTCAATCGGTGCATATACATTATAGGAGGAGACGACTCACGATCCTGTCTACCAGCTAACGCATAGATGCAATTCTGAGGACCGCATGAACTAGATGTTTCACCCTTTCCTCTACCACGTCCTGCTGGTGTCTGAGAACCTTACCCTGAAGGGCGCACCGATGAAGAAGAACTACCTATGGACCCTCTAGGCTGAACAATACCTATACCACCCCTCGACGGACACACCCTCATCACATGACCTGGCTGGCCACAAGCATAACAAGCATCTGACTCTAATCGATATTGTCCAGCGTGTAATCTAGTACACTGGGCACACCGGGGAAAAGGTGGTCTCATCTGGCCTGACTCCGATCTATACTGAGAACTCGAAGATCTGGAACTCTGACCCACTCCGGAATAAAAATGTCGATCATACCTCTGACCTGAAAACCGCGGAGGTGCACTCGCCGCTGAATGGGATGGATACTAGAAATACTGCTGTCTCTGTCCTTGTCTAAACTCATCAACAGCATCTAAAGACCTAGCTCTCTTACCATGGCCCCAGTCATGCTTGCACTCTGTCCTCCACTGATGCTTACGATCCTCCAAATTTTGTGCATATGCCTGCATGCGAGAAATATCCATACCTGGCTGCCATTATACACTCGTCAATCAAATGTGGCCCTAAACCGACCACAAAATGGTGAACTCAATCCTCCATCTCAGCCACCATAACTGGGGCATATCTAGCCAATCAAAGTGAACACTGTACTCTCGAACACTCATACTGCCCTGCTAAATATGTAAAAACCTATCTGTTCGGGCCCGCCGAACCTCTGGCATCAAATAATGGCTAATAAAGGCCTCTAAAAACTCTTGCGAAATGGTTAGAGGGGCATCTTCTCCCCTATATATCTCCCATGTCTGGTACCACTACACTACAACATCACGGAGCCTATAAGAAGCCAACTCCACTGACTCGACCTCATTAGCATGCATGACCCTCAAAGTCCACTGCATGCTATCAATAAAGTCCTGGGGGTCCATATTCTGCCTCAACCCGGAGAATTCTAGGGGATCTAAACCAAGAATTTTTTTTACCCTCGCACTAATTGCTCGGTCTGCCTGATCAACACCAACTCCTTGACGCCGAGCCTAGGCGGCTACCACTCTAGTCAACAAATATATAGCATCTCACATATCCTGACCCGATGCATCTGGCTGAGGAACTAGAGGCACTGGGGCAGGTGCTGGAGCTGGGCTGGGACTGGAACCCTTCTAAGCTCATCTGGCGCAGGCAGGGTATGCTCTGAACTCCTTAGGGCAACATAAGATCTCCCAGTAACATAAGAAGCTAGTATGTTAATATAGTAGATTTTTAGAAGCTATAGACATGAAACATATGAAATCAAGGATACAATGGATCATATACTGTCTAGGAATAGAATCTTTGTAACTCGCTCGTTTACTTCATTCGTTCGTATCATAAAGATCATGCCAAAATGAATAAAAGGGATAGCCTTAACATACCTTATCCGCTTCTTAAGCTAACTATTCTTATGTCCCGGGCTTGACAAATCTACACACAAGACCAAGTATGCCAACTATTAGACTGGAACATGCTTATATTCCAACCTTTAAACTAGCTTATAACTTAACGAAATTCGGACAGCATTTCCTCTGTAAACATAACAATCCCTCAAATTCCAATTCAATCCAATCATCAACAACAATACCAACAACAAGAATACCAATACTTACATATTAAAATATAATCAAATCCATCTCAAAGAAGCCCCTAGTCTCATCTTTAAACTCAATCAACTTACCTCTTCCATACCTATATTTCCTTTACTTTAAATCACTAAAACTCTTGGTAATCAACTCAATAACATAGGTAAGAATCATATACATACGTTAAAGGAATTGGAACTCCCGGAATCAAACTCCAAATCCAACTCCTAAGCTCAACAACTTTAATAGAACCCTAGGAACAACTTTCTCTTCACTAGTTCAGGTTCACGAGGCTCGGATCTTACTAAAATCTCACTAACATGTTGGGAGAGGTTGGGAGGAATATATTAGGGTTTGACTCTGGTTGGAAGGGTGAAAAATAAGAACGAAAATGTGATATGGCTATATATATATCAAATGGAACAAAGTTCCACCGCCTCAGGGTCGACGGCTCGTCAACATGTCGACGATCATCGACTTGCGCCATCCTTCTGCCACCTGAGATTAAGGGACCTCGGCATGTTGATGGCATGAAAATATTCCACGTCAATATGTTGACGCCCATCCTTGTACACCATCAAAGTGCACTGGTCCTTATTTCCCTGAGTTGCTTCGATTCATTTTGATTTGGTTCGTTTAACTTCTAGTCCTATCACATTGTAAGGAACATATACTTTTACTTCGGTATACGCGAGGTAAGGCACTTAATATCTCATAAACTCGGGTACGAATCCCCGTACTAAGCGTATACATAACTAGGAAGCCGTAGACTTTCTTACGACGAAAACGAGAGGCGTAACAGATCAATATTCATAAGATGAGATCAATAATATCATAAGAACATCAAGGACCATAAGCTTTAGTATTTATAGGAATAGAGGCATTATTGATATCACGTGTAAGTTCACAATAATGGGATCATGCCTTAAGAAATAAAGGGCAGCCTTAACATACCTAAAGTCGACCAAGCAATCCAACAATCCTATAACAAGGAATACATATATAAACTTAGATGGGGCTAGTATATCACGTATATCAACGACAACTTGATTGTAAAGTAACAACGGGCAGCATTTCCCCTTACTCTCCAATTACCTCAACATATACAACAACCCACAATAACAACAAGCAGCCTACAAGAGTCCTTAAAGACTTCATTTCACTGCCCATACAAAGAATAAACACCAAACATCCTAAGTATACCAATATACAATAACAATATACACTTTCTTTTGTCATACCCCGATGAGGAGCATGACCGGCACCGACCCATAGGCCGGATATCACCTGGTGTAACAATTACCATGATTATCATTTGGTATGACTCGAAGGATAGCTGCACCCAGAAAAGGCCCATATACAGAAATATGCAATAATCCAACATATATACACACACACACACACACATATAAGTGAGTCGACAAGGCCGCTACAACATCATGAGTGTCATAAAGCCGACAAGGCTATCAGGAGAATATCAAAACCAAAACAAGGCCAGACATAATATCTCCATACCTTACTGTGTCTATGATCCTGTAAGAGTGTGCATATGAACATATATCATGCTAATATAAATGTACCGAAAGATAGCAAGTTCGGAGTAGTGGCACTTACTGACACCGTAGAAGCTGGAAGTCCTACTGTGGTTGCTCTCCAAAAAATCTGACAGGACCTGTAGCACGAAATGCAGTGTCCCATAGGATGGGACGTCAGTACGGATAAAAGTACTGAGTATGTAGGGAAGGAATCAATAACATAAGTAAGAGAGAAATATAAAGAGGATAGAAGTAACCTAAACCATCTTAGAACGTACAATATGCAATGTGTGAGTTTAAAAATATCTTATGCAAGTATATACATATAGTAGTATCATCATCATCCCGCGTTTGGGGTATCATCATAACATTCCCACTGCAGTGGTGTGCACATCTACGTGCCTGCCCGGCCGACTATAGCGAGGCGCGGTATAGCAAACTAGTGCAATACATACATGCATGCATATATATATATATATATATATATATATATATATATATATATATATATATATATATATATATATATATATATGTATATATATATATATATATATATATATAATGCATGAGGAGTCAATGAATTGACATTGGGCCTCTCAGAGTGACGTAAGGTTTGTAACCTCCGAATGAATTATGGAATTCGTATCGAATCCAAAGAAATAACTTAATGATGATTACCATGATAATATTTCAAGAATCAATCAAATAATTAAGGCCTTAAAATTTGAAATACATAACATAGGAATGGAGTGAATTGTTATGGAACACTCGTATTCATATTCTAGTTGGATGTGTGCCAAAGAAAGAAGGAAACAAATACATACATACCTCAGTTAACAAGTTGTTACTTGAAGGAATTTCCTATTCCGAAGCTTGTCTTTTCCACACACCTATATTGAAGGATATGCCCTTATTTATGTCCCAACATGTTCGTATATCACATATATAGGTTCTATATCGAAGGACAATTCAGGGTTCTAAAAATTCGGGCAGCATTTCCCCTATTTTTACTACGTTTCCAAGATCACAACAACATCCCAATCAATATCTACAACACATCAGTCAACTCACCATCCATATCACCTCTTCAATTACATTCCATACAAACATATAATTCCCTCATCTCAATTTAGCATAATACGTTCTTAACTCGTGACCACAACTCCGATTAGACGTAATTATACCAATATGGATCAAGATCCTTACTTTAATAGACTTAGTTGACTCTTGTAAGGCTTGGATTTGAAATTCCACCTTCCTCGTCTCGTCCCTCGAACAATCAAGAGAATTACGATGTTATAACGAACTTCCCAAGCTAGTTAGTATGTAAATTTTGTTGGATTCTTGATCTAAGGAGTTAGAGGTGTTAGGAGAGAAATATGGAGGATTCTAGAGATTAAAATAAATGAAAATTATGATAAAAGTAGAGAGAAAGGGTATTTATATGGTGGAAAGTCAGTTTTCCACCGACTCACTGTTTGGCCTAGGCTCGCATTCGAGGTGAAGCCTCTCACAGCCGACTTTAAACGCACATAACTTTCTACTCCGATGTCGTATCGACGAACGGTTTGTTGATATAAAAATAGACTCAATGAACTTAAATTTACATAGGTGACACATTCCATAACTCCTAATATTCTAGGAGATACCCCTCTCTTAATTTGAATCAAAATTTTTTGTCCAAAATTCTGCCAAGTTTTCCAAAATTTCGACAAACTTAATTTCTTCGATTCACTTGATCCCGAAACCTTAAGACCCTTGCTTAGAACTTGTTAAAAGTATTCCTTAATCTTACAAGGCTTCCATGAACTCTCCGAGATTACATTAGTTTACTTACGATGCAAATGACGTGAAAATTTTGAGGTGTAACATTCTCCCCACCTTTAGAAATATTCGTCCTCGAATGTTTTAGAGAAGGTGAGGTATACTTGTTTATGCATATTTCTATGAAAATTTTGGCATAGTTTCCTCTGTAAATTGGGTACCACCAATGCCTAACTACAATAAACCCAATCTGTATGTCATATAGGATACCGTATTCAACAACACAAAATCATACAATAACATAATAACATTTCCCATCTCATTGCCTCTCGGAAAGTTTAAATATGACTTTTACCTTGCAAGTCATTTGTTGGTTGTCACGACTCAATTTAACTAAGTTGCATGGGCACCTACCTTTCCCACCTCGATAGGCGAACCCTTATCCCAACAATTGCAAAGTCATAAATAAACAAATAACAAGCGGAAGAGATAAGAATCACGTAAGTCTGATGATAATTATATAGAAATATACGGAAGTAAGAAAATACATCAAATCCACCCAGAGTCGAATACGGATAGACTTTCTCTATCTCAAGGCTCAGAAGAAAGGGAAGTGTAAGGAGTGATTGTTGGTGATATTATTGTTCGGCCTTCCAGGTAGGTTCTGGTTTACCCTATTCGTGCAGGCGGTACCAGCAGGTCCGCTGTAGCGAAGCTCATGACCGCTGCAGCAAACCCGCTGTAGTGAAAGTAGCAATTGCTACAGTGAAGCTGGGGACCGCTGCAGTGAAGCTGGGGACCGCTGCAGCGAAGGTCGGGGGGTAGAAACCTATTTTTATATTGAGCTTTCGAAGTCATTACCCTCATTTCACCAAACACACTTCCCAAGAAAGTGAGAGACGGTTTTCAAAGGCTAGGGTGAAATTCCTCCTTGAAGGTAAGTTCTAATCTTTATGTGGTTCATTCCTTTTTCTTCTTCAAGTTCCATAATTAGTTTAAGGTCCATCAATGGTGGGTGAAGGTCCTAGAACCTTAGAAATAGTAAAACCTTGAATAAATTGTGGAAAGTAATTTTATTACTGCTCTATCATTTGGGAGTATAGATTATCACTTCCTAGGATGAGAATTCAATTATTAATGATGAGAATTATGCATTAAGACTTAGGGTTCTAATAAAAATGGGAACTTTGGCATAAAATGTGTTTTGAAAGGGGTAAATTGATTAGAAACCCATAAATTAGAGGTTAATGATTGTTGGGATAGAAGTTATGATAAATTCACCGTTAAATTGATTCACTTTTTATGAAATAGTTGAGGGTGTTGGAGTTTGATCTTCTCTTGGAATGATTTGGGGTGTTTATGGATGTTAGAGGGAACTTAGAGATACATTAGGGATTTATTTTGGTTAAAAATGATGACCCAAGGTCATGGAAATCTATTTATAGGAAGTCTCCACCGACTTTCAAGTTTTTGGAAAAATCCGAGCAAAGTACGACCAAAAGGTACTGGCCATACTTCAAAGTACGCCCTACTGTTCATCCCATACTTTCATAGTACGCCCTGCTGTTCATCTTGTACTTGGAAGTAAAAAAAATTCAACTTTCTATAAATTTCGGGTAAGCTACGTCCAAAATGTACGGGACGTACATTTTTGTACGGGCCGTAACTTATCCTGTACTTCTTAGAATTGTGATCTGTCAGTTGCATTGGCAAGACGACTCACTGAACTTGAATTTGCTTAGGTTATGGATTCCATGACTCCTCCTATTCTAGGAGATATGCCTCTCCCAAATTAGACCAAAATTCTGCCAAGTGTTCCCAAATTTTCAACAAACTTAATTTTTTCGATTCACTTGATCCTGAAACCTTTAGACCTTTGTTTAGCACTTTTCAGAAGTCCTTCTTAACCTTATAAGGGTACCATGACCTCTTCCGAGCTTACATTAGTTCAACGCAATCAATGCGAAAATTTTTGAGGTGCAACACTTCGAATTTCTCCATATCTTTATTTCCCTGGCTTTCTCATTTTCAGATAGCTTATCATGTATTAGACTCTTATTACCCTTAGTTGGTCCTTGTATTATGGTGAAATCTGATTTTGGGTGTTTTATTGTAATAACTACTTAGTATTTTATTCGAGATTTACTAAGACTTATGAAATGACTTGTATGCTTTATTTTCGCACTTTAATTCATTCTATATATTGTTGTGTTGGCTTACTAGTACATTGGACTAATGCCATCACGACTTGGGATTTTGGGTTGTGACAAATTGGCATCAAAGCCCTAGGTTAATCGATCTCACCAATACAAGGCCAATGTCTATTAGATTCTCATAGATGGGTGCGAAGAGCTTCGTACTTATCCTTGGGAGGTTGTAGGACATTTAACAAAATTCACATCTTTGATTTCTTACCGGGCGTATTTGCTTCTAATGTGTTCTAAGATCTCTTTGTTTCATTCTCTCACAGATGGTGAGGACACGGTCAGTCGCTGCAGGTGGTCAGGGTCCAGTACCAGTACCAACACCCGTACCTGTTATCCTAGCTGCTAGGAGAGGTAGGAGACGAGGTAGAGGTAGAGGTCGAGACTGGACTGAAGCCCGTGTTGCTAAAGCACCCGCAGCCGCTCATGATCCTGCCTGTGAGGCGTCTCTCGAGCCAGAGGGCAGTGACCAGGTCGAGGGTGACGTACCTGTAGAGGTACCGGGTTAGGCTTCTCCAGTTCCCGCTGTTGTAAAGTTTCCTCAGGATTCTATAGCTCACCTTTTGAGTTATTTTGATTGGATTCCTCAGGCAGGCATGATCCCGACTATTTTTTAGGGATCCCAGACTCGGATAGGAGCACAGACACCCGAGCAAGTAGTCGCAGTTTTCAAGACTTCAAGAGCGTGGACAGCCTCCTCTGTGGCTCCTCAGGCTATTCAGGCCCCAGTTTAGGTGTTGTTACTCTGGGTATAGCTCTTCCGGGTATTGTTGCACAGTCAGCGCTTCAGCCTACTATGACTGTTGATGAGTAGAAGAGATGGGATAAGCTTGACAAGATGAAGCCACAGACTTTTGATGGACATCCAGTTACTGTTACATATGAGTTCGTGGGTAGCTGCCACGAAAGATTAGACACCCGTGGACCAATGAAGTCCAATGGTGTGGGGTTTGTGGCGATGCAGATGATTGGCCTGCCAAGCAGTAGTGGAGGGCATTCCTGGAGACTAGGCCCGTTAGGTCACCTCCGCCCACTTAGGAGGAATTGTCAAAAGTCTTCTTAGAGAAGTGGTCCCTTTCAACTTGCGTGAGGAGAGGTGTGAGAGGTTTGATCATCTTGAGCAGGGTTCCATGAGTGTCACTGAGTATGAGATAGAGTTTCATGCTTTGTCCTATCATGCTTTTACTATTCTACCTGTTACACCTCAGAAATTTCATGCTATTGTGTTGTAAATAGACTAACGCGAACATAAGGTGAACACGAAGTTCTTATGACATTAAAGAGAGTATGTGGTAGCTTCAAAGCGTATACGATAAGATTTTAAAGAAATATGAAGCGGTGAAACTAAGTTCGTCGAAAGAAGTAAAGTATAAGTCGTGTTTGGAGAGGCTTTTGCAAGCATCGAGTTAACGATTATTTAGCGATGTCTTGGGAAGGATTTATAGGGCTCCTTGGATGATTAATGAAGTGTTAAAAAAGTCCTAAGAAGATTCTATAAGGATTGGAGATCAAACGAATGGACAAGATCAATTTCAAGGAAAAGTTAGGTTATGCGACAATTTATACGGTCTGTATAATTTATACTGCCGTATAAGGGTACGTACAACGGTCACAGTGAGGGGTCATTTTTGGTGAGATTATACGGTCACTTATACGGACCGTATAAGATTATATGGACCGTATAAGATTATACGGACCGTATAAGATTATACGGACCTTATAAGTGTCTGTATAACAGTTACAGAATGGGTTGATTGTTGGTGCAATTCTACGGTTACTTATACGGACCGTATAAGATTATACGGACCATATAAGTGTCTGTATAAATCATGTCGGGTCAAATTTTATTATTCATATATATGAGACCCAAGTTCTTATTTTTCATTTCTCACCTTCTCCACACCTCTTGAAACCTCTAGAATATTCCATACACCATATTAAAACATATCCAAGAGAAATCAAAGATTTAACATCAAGAACCAAGAGAATCAAGTGTAGAGAAGATCACTAGGGTTGGTGGAAGTCAAGATTTCCCTTGGAATTGAAGTTGGGGTTTTCTCAAGTGAAGTATCTTCATCCAAAGATCATTCCTATATAATCAAAGGTGAGTTTTACATCTATTTCATGTTATTAAAAGCATTGAGTGGTTGAATGACTTGGATTAGAGAAGAAAGTAGAATATGGGCTCCAATATGGAAATAATGGTATTTTGAGTAGTAAGTTAATTTAAGTCATGATTCTTAGTATGAGATGGGTATAAGCTTATTATGGATGATGCTTATGACGTTGAGGAAGAACTATGGGAAGAATGAATATGTTGTTGTATTGTAGTCATGGTTGTGGATGATTTGAAAGAGATTTGTGAGGATTGAATAATGTTTAACTTGAAGAAGTTTATTGATTATGATATTATGGGTGTGTTATTGATGTTTCGGAGTTGTTTATTAGATGGAGGAAGTGGTTGAAACAAAGGAAATGTTGCCCAATTTTTGTTAGCTCTTAATCGTTTTAGATGAGACTTAAGTATACTTCCAATTATCTAATTTTGGTACGAATTCTCTTGAATGTAGAATTGTGACCTTGGAAGGAAAGTGTTTAGTTGATAAAGTTAAGAAGACGTAAAGGTATGTAAGGCTAGTCCAATTCTTTCAAAGGCATGACTTCTATGCTATGATTTCTTTCCTATATTCCATGATCTTCTTACATCCTAAGAGTTGAAAGTTCATGATTCTTAAGAGCTTCTTATGAGATAAATATGAGATATGTTCTGTTATACCCCGTATTTTTATACGTCGAATTATTCGCAAGCAAATCGGCTCAAGTTAAATACGGGATTACTTTCGGACATGAAATAGGAATTTTTAATTTTCAATTTTAATTAGTACACAAATTGTTTATAAATTTTATTTAGTGTAGAAATATTATTGGAGATTAGGGATTAATTACCTATGATTAGATTATTAAGTGGAAATTAGTGATTAATTCAGATTAATTA